>NW_021849866.1:1025396-1056009 GCF_003651465.1 Formica exsecta | reverse complement strand
TCCTGCAATTCAATTCTCTCGCACGAGAATTGTTTCCCGCGTTAATAATGCGCAAATAAGGAGTCCCGACTGCAATAAACGTTCTGCGGAATTTCCTGATTGCAGTCCGGTCGCGAAGCACGCGCCACGAATGGAATGCAATATGTTCCTCGGAAAAATATTCGATTATTAAGACGTCCTCCTTTCCTCCGCATGGATGGAACACCCTGAAATACCCTAATTTTAATTTTAATCGCGACTCTGCGATCAATTCAGGGTCGACTTTTCTTTTACGTCCGAAAATTAGAAACAAGGAACAGAAAATTTAAGATAAAAATTAGTATTTAACTTAAATGGCAAAAAATTATGAATATATTTACTATTATATTATAAATAATCAGGATATTTGCAGCTTTCTTAGTTATATACGATTGAAGATTAAAGACCCTTTTTATAAAATTTTCCGAAAGATCTCTATCGAAAGTTTCCAAGATACCTGGTATACATTTCACACTTTAAATTGTCAATTTACTATATTTAATTTTTCGTTCTTCATCAGCAAAATATCGTTTATCATTTATCGGAAATTGTCCAGCTCATTTTAATTATCCATCCCCTTAATCAATCTAAGATGAAATTATATTCTGCTTGATACGAGTTGTCGACGGATTTGTGTGACGAAAGGAAGAACAGAAATTTGTGGACTATGTTGAATTCAAATGGACTTTAAATTCACTGTGCGCGAAAATTTTACTCTATTCTGTGCTTTAATTATTTAATTGCGCCATATGATATTTTATGATAATAATATTATATAATACGAAATTTATATATTTCGTGAAACTTTTATCACATAAAAATAAGATTAAAATTAAATGTAAATTAGACTGAAACTGTACCATTATTTTCTTAACAATTTAAGAAAAATTCTCCGAGGATTTCCTTGAACTAGAGGGTGGAAGAGGGTTTTTAATTCGTGTCCCCACGAGTTTGCGCATCTCGCGTCGACTCGCAAGCGCGGAACTCCTTCCAGAATACGAAAGTTCGTAGTCCAAGGATCATCAGTACAGATTCACCCTCCGCAGGATCTCCGTGATAATATCTCATAAAACCAACAAGTTGACAGGAATAATCCACCTTGAGAAAAAGTGTGAGCGACATTTGGAAAACCAAGATAAATTCTAAGAAATCCAGATTGAGTTAATCCAGGATCCAAATCGAAGACGAATCGCTCGGCGGATTCATTCGGGGGGCTTTGACGAGGATTTAATCACATCGACGATGATGCTGTTTTTGCTATTGTTAATCTTTCTCGTAGGCGTCCGCTCGAGCTGGTCTCGGCACGATTCCTCGATCGCTGAAAATGTACCTGCAGGCGCGATCCACGCGGTTCCTCTCGGCTCGGAGGCGACTCTCTATTGGAAGTGCGTCTTGGAATAAGATCGTCATTCATTGTTATAATCGTCAAGTGTGTATGGGAAACGATACAGCACCGAATATGCTTTCAGGGTGGATTTAATGAACGAGCTGATAGTCGTGGAGATTCATTACGTCGGCAACGAGAGGAGCTGGTTTGCGATCGGATTTTCTGACTACGGAGAGCTGAAACCGGCCGATTACTGTGTCCTATGGCCCGACTGGCATCAACAAATTCATCTTCAAGTAAAATATTTAGTGATGTAAAAGCATTAAGTCTGTCGCGTACGACATATTGATTCCACCGGCCTCTTCTGCTAATAATTGACAGGACTCATGGGCGGATATCGACGGGAAATTACACCTGGACAGCCAGCAGGACTGCAAGAATTTCGCGTGGAAAAGACGCGGCAATGTCACAAAGTTCACTTTCTCCCGGAAATTCGACACCTGCGATGAGCACGATTATATCATTGAGGTGAGTAAAATTTACTATAATTCTTAAAAATTCGCAAAAATTAAGGCATCTAAAGAACTTTATTTTAATGTGATATATAATATGCTTGATCATCGAAAGGCGTTTACCTTATAAAATTGTCCGATGAAAGGGTAAAACTTTCGGAATTCGACATTTTATACGTATCAGGGCTCGATTATTATTATCTACATCGATAACAGAACGAGGCAGCCTTTAAAATATTCTGGTCTCGGACTCACATCCGCTAAAAAATTCCTCTTTCCGAGGATTAAATCGTAATAGATTAAAATGCTCGCGTTTCTAGAGGGGTACCACGCATCTCGTGTGGCTTCGTGGCCGCGGACCACTGTCTTCTTTAACCGGACTCAAAATTTCGGACGCAAAAACGTCCGGCATGTCCCGTACGGAATTACGCAGGATGTCTCATAAGAAGCCCAAGTTTCCAGCGGACACTTGGCAACTTGAATTACTTGCTCATCGGGTCCTAGTGCCGAAGCAGGAAACCACCTATTGGTGTCGCGTGCATAAATTACCGTCGGTGCTGAAACAAAAGTGCGTACAAAATTAGATATAAACGTATTTCAATAAATTTACGAGAGATTTCTGCATATTACACACATATTATGGTTCATCACACATATTGTCATATCTTCATCCTTATCAATTCATTTTGAATTCATTCATCAGATCGGAATCCACTTAGATTTTTCATTAATATTTTTATCGATCGAAAGTTTAATACATATAAATAAATAAATAAATAAATATNNTACTCTATGAATACTTGTAGCAAAGTCGTAAATAGTAAAACTCAAGCACATAATAAAAAAAAATATATATATATATATATATATATATATTTGTTGGCAGGCATCACATCTTACAATTCGGTCCCGCCATCCAAGCTGGTAACGAACATCTCGTACATCACATGGAAATCTTCCATTGCGCCGGACCCGTAAATGTGGAAGTGCCTATGTACGATGGTCCTTGCGACGGAGCTGACAGACCAGCAAAGACGCAGGTAGTCGTTCCTTCATAAAGCGGGACCAACAACGACAAATATCGCATAAATAGAAAACTCATCTCTTGCGGCATTAAAATTGAGAATGTTCGAATTACTTCAAATATTTTTCGCGTTATTAATCACGGACAAATCATCAAAATTAGAATGTAATTGGAAGCTTTACATTCCTTTTAGTTGTTCTTGTGTCCTCAATTACATAACGTAATTAGGTACGATTAATTCTTAGTAGACGTCAAATGCTCTTTTTTCGAGAGCAACGAATATGTCATCAATCTAGCCCATTCATTCCGGTCCACGTAGATCTGTAAGAAGGTGATGGCGGCATGGGCGATGGGTGCTGATGCATTCGTATACCCGGAGGAAGCCGGTCTGTCCATCGGCGGGGCCGATTTCAATCCATACGTCATGCTAGAGGTGCATTATAATAATCCCGAGCTACATCAGGGCACAGTCGATTCCTCCGGGATCCGATTTGTTCTTACCAAGTCGCTGAGAAAGTACGATGCCGGTGTGATCGAGCTCGGGCTCGAATACACGGATAAGATGGCCATACCCGCGGGACAGGTGAAAAAAAACTGATTGATTAGTTTAAAAAAGAATTATGTACAATAATAAGTCTGCAATTTCCAATTTACAGATTTAATAAATCCAAACCTCATTAATTTCCTTAGGAAGCCTTTACGCTATCCGGTCATTGCATAACAGAATGCACCGGGGTTGGATTACCTCAAAGTGGCATACGCATTTTTGCCTCTCAGCTGCACACACATTTGACGGGCACAAAAGTCATCACCCGTCATGTAAGGGACGGTGAGGAGCTACCGCCGTTGAACTATGACAATCATTACTCCACTCATTTTCAGGAGATCAGACTCCTACCGAAACCGGTGACAATTTTACCTGTAAGAAACTAAACACGAAAATTAGCTAAAAGTAATAAATATAGAAATGAAAGAGGTAGGAGATGAATAAATGAATCTATTCATATTTAGGAGTTAAAAACAAAAATAAAAATAAGATTATAGTAATTATCTTTTTGTTAATTAGAAGCAGACAACATCGTAATGAAAAAGAACGAAAAATAAGAGAAAATTCTTTTCTGACATTTTATATTACTAATTTTGTAATATATAATTGAAAATCCTTCTCTTTTTCTTATATTACAAATAAAATAAAATATTTTGCAGGGAGATTCTCTGATAACTACATGTACTTACAACACCGTGAAGAGAGATAATGTGACTCTCGGTGGTTTCGCGATATCCGATGAGATGTGCGTTAATTACATTCATTATTATCCTAACGCGCTGTTAGAGGTAAATTAAAATTATTAGCAAAATAAAGAGAATAAAATAAATAAAAGTAAATTTATTCGCATTTGTGCGAATTTATTATTAAAAAAAAAAAGAGAGATTCCGTGTTTTTTACTCAAGGTGTGCAAAAGCGCTATAAGCGACGACGCCCTACGGACGTATTTCCGTTATATGCGAGAATGGGAAAATCAGGACACTAGCACGAACAAGGGCATCTCAGCGAATTACAAGAGCATCGAGTGGACCAAGGTCCGCGTGGAAGCTCTTCATGATCTTTATGAAGCTGCACCTTTAGGTCCGCGTTCCTGAAAAATTCGTGCTTAAATTTATGCTCTCGAGATTTTTAATCTTAATTTATAGATTCATCGAGTTTTTTATTCTAATAATCTTTGACAAGTTTGCTTTCATTAGAATATCTATCGTAATATAAAATATAAAAAGAAATTTATATTTTTATTAATCGTTCCTTTTAATATTGTTTGCAATCTTTAATTTTAATATCTCTATTATAAAACTTCTATAATTTATTTTTATTCGATTTACCAGGGATGCAGTGCAATGGCTCAGATGGCTCTCGATTACCTGGCTCATGGGACAATATCGCAGCGACATCCGTTAGATTACCTCTACCACCGCCAGCCAGAGATTGCCTGGAGCTTCCGCTTCAGCAAGAGATCTTGGATCAAATGTAAACATTTTATTTCAAAATTTTAATTATTCAATTATTCAACAAATATTTCAAGGAAATTTCAAACAAGTAATTAAAATTTTAGACTCTCCTTTAAAGCATATCAAATCTAATGCTACTTGCTTGAAAACTTTTTTGAAATCTCTCCTAAACACTTATTTTAAGCTTGGTAGTATATTCTTTTTATATAATATGACAATACTCGATTTATACCAGAAGTTGTATTCATAACAATATTTCATGAAATTCTAAGATTCTTAGGTTTCAAAGATTTGCAAAAATTTGCCAATTTAAAGTACCATAACAATAATTCAATTTAAACTATCGAATTCGTTTTCTCTCACACAAATGCTATCAAGTTTAATATTGATGAAAATATCTCATCGAAATAAGATGTAGTAAATCCAATAAATGCATGACCGAAATCAAAGTTTATAAACCTTCAGTATATTTATGCTATGTTTTGCCAAGTTTAGTATTGATCGAAAACATCTCGTTGAGATAAGATATAATAAATCTAATAAATACACGATCGATGTAAAAGTTTATAAACCTTCAGTATATTTATGCACTTTAAGTGATTTTTTTTTCGTTTTTTTTTTTGGCAGTACATCGCGTCTCGCTGCGAACAAGCTAGCTCGATCAAACTTCGTAACAAATAGTTTACTGATGCGATGATAATTATCTCATATATGTAATGGAGTAATAATAATATTATTAATAATAATACACAAATATAATAATCGAGGAAACTCGTTTTTACACTTTGTATCAATGTACAAAATAAGGCGGACGCTCCTTAAACGCTACGACGATATCAAAATTAATCTTATGCGGTACTTTTTTTACGGTATAATACATACACGGAAGGGGAAGGTAGTAATACACGCATACAAACAAGCACAAACACGCACGCGATTGCCTCTACACGCACGAGATACAATAGTTCCTATATTTCGAGCGTAAACAATTTAATTACTTCTTACATACGTCTTCGTTTGTATCGAACACTTTTTTAGTCAGACTTGTCTCTTTTTCGTTTTCTTCTCTTTTTTTGTGCTTTTTTGCATGTTTATAATTATAATTATTGCAAACTTCGTAGACGGTCTGGCATAATGCACAATACACTATGTGCACAATACCGATTTCTACTAATTTGTACTGCCAAACCCGCGCGTTCTTTTTACTCTCTCTTTATTGCGATTAGAGTGTTCCAAAAATCATTTACAGAATCAGTGATATTTTGTAAAAAAGAAAAAAGGAAAAAATTAGAATATACATAAATCTTTTTTTTGCACATTATTTCTTCGAAAAAATTAACGTTGATGATCAAAATTAGAAAAAAGAAAAATATATTATAATGATTTTTTTACTAATTTAAAAATAAATCTCCCAGAAACAAGAAAATTTCATTTATCTCACTTAAACGATTTTCGGGACACCCTATACGCGCGCGGGAAAGGATCTTTCTTTTTAGCGTCTTCTCTTAAGCTGCAATTGGACGATAATAAAGAAACTAGTCTTGTTTGTATAAAGAAATTACAGTCGAAAAATAGCGCTTTGACGGAATAAGGAGGACTTATTTCTTGAGACGGTCATATGACTTTTCGTGACAAAACTCGCAGTATTTTACGCGAAAACTCGAACCGTTTCTCGAATTTTTGGTTGAGAGTTTGAGCCGACAAATGGAATGGACGATTATTACGTTACATACATATAAAGCAGATTCTCAATTTTTTGCACGCTATGAGGAACATCGTTCCCTGAATTTCGCAGGATTTCCAAGGAACAATAGATCACGTACATTCTTTCTCTCTCTCTTTCCTCTGGATACTGTGACGCTTCTGCAAGATGAACGCTATTATGAATACATAAAAGTATAGGACCATATTACTTAGAGCAACAGTTTACTTGCTGCAAAGGGCTTGTATAAAAAGATTTAGATTCTCTGCTAGGAACACACGTCACGTGGAAAATTACTTAATTTCCTAGAGCATTGACGCGCCAGAAAGAGATTGCATATCTAGTACATAAATTTCAGGCTTTTAAGGTTTCGATTTCAGACTTTATATATAAGATTTTTTATTTTACTCTTTAAAATTGTTTTCAAGAGACTCTTATATTCTTTTTAATAAATCTTCTTTCTCTTTATAAATTTGCAGGATACTCTTAATATACAAAGTGTTAATACAGCTTTTCAACCAATTTGCTCGCTTTGGCTAATCTAAACTAATCCTCTTTGGTCAATTTCTCACCTGAAATTTCTGCACCATACTCTTCTCTTGAAAAACTCATCTTAGGAAGGGTCGTCAATTTGATCGTGCGCGAGCGGCATCACCACGCTCGGACAATACGAAGTAGAAAATATATTATGAACCTCAAAAGTAAAAAGATATATAATATATATGTGTATATATATTATTACGCTTTATATATCGTTCTATAAGAGCAGCTCTGCTACATTATTTTGCACGCGTACGGAGTACAGAGGTTTCATGTAGAGGATTCCATCAAAGCCAGTCTATTTGCTTAATACATTTTCGGTCTCTAGCTCAGCATTGCAAAAGGAGATAAGTTGCGCGAAACTAATGTCTACAAAAGAGACCGAATGAATTACTGTATCAATCTGCGCAATATAAAACTATCGATAGATGTCTGAAGGATAGAAATTGGTTTTTCGACAGCACGAGAGATCTCTCTCTCTCTCTCAATTTAATCATAAAATATTAATTAAAATAATGAAATAAAAAAATGTTGCTTCTTTAAAATATGATAAAGAAATTCTTTATACTATCGTGTATCAAATAAAAAAATAATCTCAATTAAATAAAAAGTTTCACATTTATCTCCTTATTTAAAGGATATACGGGTAATTATCAATTCTCTTGAGGACGTAATTATACATCATATAAAAGTTATCTGTTACATAAACGATACATCGGGAAAAACATTAAAAACAGAAATATTACGTTTTGAAATATGACAAGTAGATTGATCAATTATTGATTTAAATCCAGGTTATCATTCCGGCATCGTAGTCACGTAGTCTTTCGGATGTCTGCTTTGTCAGACAGGAGGTTGTCACGTTTCTGATTACCTGAATCTCAAATTGAACGACAATGTTAATCGCGGGATTCGGGTTCTAAAGGACCGAGGGGCTTTGTCGACTAGAGCGATTGATTGTTTTGTTGTTGCATGTGTAACTGCAGAAAACAGTAGAGAATGCCGGCCTGCGCCATCACGTCGACGGTACCGGCGGCGAGAGGATCGCGACTTTTGGCGTCGCTGCGCGAGTTACTGGTGCCGGGTCGTAACAACGTGGGTCCGAACACTGTGGCCAAATTGTGCAGCGACATCTTGTTCTGCGCCTCGTGTTTGTTCACGCGAACAAGATGCGCTAGCAGGAAATCGATCACCGCTTTGTTGACGGCGGGTAGACCGTCGTAGACGCGGCGCAGAGCGGCGCCCCGCGACAGATCGCCCGTTTGGAAGGCCTCCAGGAACGCCGGATAAAGAGCATCGGTGAACAGTGCCTCTGGCATTTCGCGCAGGTACAGCTTTAGCACACCCGTCACCGAATGCACGTCCACCTGCATGTTCACATGTTGCAAAGATATCAGTATAATGCGACAAAAATTCCTTTTCATATGACAATTATTAGGAGAGAACATGCAAAATATTGAAAATGAAAACGTACCTCTTTAAGCAACTGCTCCGCTTCATACGAATTACTCTCGAACGACTTGCGTAGTCTCGCTACATCGGACGCCGAGCCGGAAACACGATACAAGCCTACCTCGCCGACACCCCGTCTTTCCACTTCTCTCACGCATGCCGTTATAATGAAAGGCACGTCGCGTTTCTCTCGTCTGCAAAAAGTAGTATATATCTAATAGTAATATATTAAAATTAGTAGTATTACTTAAGTAATAATAATATATTTCCTTATAATATTTCGTAAATAAATTAAGAGATATTTAATAATTTCATTTTAATTATAAGAAATAAGAAACTTTTCGTCTCTTTCAATTGCGAGTTGTTTGATTTGGATATCAAGATTATATTTTCTCGTTGAAGATTTAATGGAAGATCGCAATCGACTTCTTAATTTTCTAATCTTTTTGATTCGAATAAAATCGCGCATACTTGCACACTTGCTGGATTTTGGCGCCAAATAAGCCTTGTGGTTTGGCTGAAGGCACTCGTCTCAGAGTGACCTCGCTGGGAACAAAACGTAGTGCTACGTCCAATGACGTGGGTCCCAAGTTCAGTGATCTCTCCACCTGATCGGATTGCAGCCAAGATCTGCTTAACCGCTGAATGCATTTGCCTCGCAATAGTGAGCGTGTACCGCACTCCTCGTACAACAAGATTCTAACATTCTGACTTCCCTCCAATTCTACCACAAAAGTCTCGCCTGCAATTGAAACAAATAAAAAACTTCATAATCCATAATCACTCCATATAAAGAATTTAATTTTAAGATAGACAATTATCTATACTTGCTGAAGATTACAAGTTAATATACTGCAAACACTATGTAAAAAGAATGAAAAATATATTATACCCCAAAGCGGAGCTTGACCTTTGGCGACGCGACTTCGTGCTCTCTTGAAGTAGTGTCCATAGCTGTCGACTTCCACGATGATATATAGGTCACTCACCCTGTCTAAACCCGGCGGAGTCAGACCGACCAGTGTTAGATGAAGATCACCCAGCAGTAAGCTCTCGTCGCGTCCCGATCTCAATAGATAGCTGCCCATATCCGTCTGTAGAAACGTCCGACAAGCGGTAACCCAAGCTTGCAACTCGTACATTGACAAGGGTAGTTGTCCTGGAGGCTGTCCACCCTGTAAAACACCAACTAATGATATTAACTCCCTTTTAAATTAAATATAGTTAACACAACATATAAATAGACTATATGTATATGCATTATTAGTTATTACTAATGTGAGATTCAGTGACCTGCTGTAACGCATCCACCGCCTCCACCCATTGGGAACGTTCAAACTCGCTGGATAAAAAGAAGGTATAGGAATTCTGCACCCGGTTTTGCTGGCTCTTATGCGCGACGCGCAGAACCAAGTTTGGCGAGGCTAATACCAGCTGCGCTTCGAGCTCGGCGAGTTTCTTGCGATTTTTCTCCGAGCCTCTTCCACCCAGTCGAATCCGCTTCTCGTCGTTCCGCTCCTCCCACAGTATTTGATCGCGTACCGTACACGCTTGTGATCTATTTTGGCAACATTCAGGTTACTTAAAGTAGTTTAACTAGGTATTAGATTGAAAAAGTTCGTTCGGTTCCTTTGTTCATTTCATTAACATAATACAATGATGTGTTGACAATTTCAACACAAATGAGTCATTACTATCATTACTACGAGCGTATTTTGATAACGAGATATTGAATGTGACGATCAATCTGATAACATGTTTATCGATATGTCAATATTAATAAAAATATCATATATATCAGAAATTAATTCCAATCCTATTAACGACAATTTATTACGGATTATAAGTCGACTTACCTCAAAGCTACCACGTTAGCGGGGCTGGCTTCGCGTGGCTCTACGCCGTCCTCCGTAACAGCAGCTTCCGCTATGGGGACATACCACTTCAATTCGAACGTGAACTTGTCCCTGCCGGATGCTTTGTACTTCGCACAGGCGATTACATCGTTAAAGAGAAAAAGATGTCTCAGTTTTCTATGACCGTCTGAGAGTTCTACTACGAAAGAATTCTTCACCAATCTTCGTTGGGCTCTGTCGTGACTCTAAGTAAGAAAAGCAAAACCAGATGTAAAGCAGCAATCACATCCAATAAAAAAAAAAAGTAATCTACGTATTACATGAAGCTTTCTTACCGGAAACATGGACTTAGTCTGGATAATATTGAATTCATCTAAGAAGTTTCTGGTCATAGCCAGTGCTTCTGACAGAGGCGCGTGATCCGCATGATTGACTGGCGTATGCTTCAGAAGATCCTGAAAGCCATTGAACGAGAAAAATTACCGCTACGAGGTTCGAGATAAGATAAACTAGAGATTACGATGTATTTACAAGGACCTGAGACTCGTAATAGTTTATCTCTTTAGCAATTTTATCAGTCATCTTGTAGTAGAAAATCGCGCTATATGTTGTTGACGCATATAGAGAGAGCTCGTTACATTTATAAGTAAATATTATATACTTACATGTAAAACTAAAGCATTCTTTTGCACTCGCGCGACTGGCTTATGTAACAGATCTTCTAGCGACAAACCTGGGCCTTTTGGAAAACCTCTGAGTCTTATGTCTCTGGTAATCTCTCCGAATTGAGTGGAATGGGCAGAGCATCGTCGCACGGTGTCGGTCGCGCGACCGTAATTATGCAAAAACGCACCGTATAATCCTATATTACTGGCCATAATCTGAAATTAACGTGACGTTACGTGATTACTCCAATTTTTTTATTCGTCTCATACGAAAGCGGCATATCAAACCTTAAATTGTTCTCCTATAGTAGGTTTACTGTCCCATTTCTCCGTCTTCTTTCGAAGACCGTCCAGAAATGTCTGATGCAGAGCATGCAATTCCGGAATTTTGTAGAACATTGTTCCAAATTCCTCCTCCGAGATGACTGGTTGAGATGTCGTTAAAGTTGCCCTAATAGCTTTCATATACTGCAAACAGGGAAAGATAGTAAAACACATGTATTTTAAATAAATTGTTGTAAATATTCAAACTGCAAAATAATTACATACTTGTAACATCACAGTTAAACACTCCACATATACAGCTTCGCTCTCCACTACGGAATTCACGATACACTTAATCATCGACGTTCTGTCATCCTCGCGATCTTTGCTCTTCTCCTGTCTACGCGGCGTCGTCGGAGTCGGTGATTCCAAGCTACCCTCACTCAAACTCAATGGTTCGGCGTCACTGCTGCCAGTTTCGTTGTCTGTACTGAGAGCTCGTAACAAGATCGGGGGCGCCGGACTGGCACCCTCTTCGTCTTCGCTGTCCATTGCCGCTCTGTGTCTGAAAATAATGCGCGAATCGTACATATTCTATATTTTCACTTTAACCCGGGAGTACTCGCACGTGAATTCAATCCACATACTTAAAAAACACATGCTCGAAATGACCCGGGAAGGCACGCGTACTCCGCGTGGTTAAAGACTTTGACATGCTTTAGTTGAAATGAAGCGAGAAATGACGAACGACTTACTGTATAAAATAATCGATGTTGACATAATTACTCTGATTGCCCGGCGAATCTGGCAGCGACGGGGGTCTTCGAGGTGCCGCCTTGTTGCCATTGTTGCTGTTGACAATAGGGACACGCGCGTCAATGTAGACATATTCTCCAGTTTGATCCAAAGCTACTGAATCGTAATAAGGCTCCTCTTCTGATGCTTCCGCGTCGCCATCCTCATCATCCTCGTTGATTGCCTTTTCCAAGTCTATTCAGCAAATAAATAGTAATCATCATATAAAATTCAACAAAAAAATAAGATTATTGGCCCTCGACAAATATTTGGAATAAAGTAAAATTGATAATGTCCTTGCAGAGCTTTGCTCTGCAAGACTAATCTTCAATCGCTTGTATTAAGTGATACAAGTGAAATTCTTCTCTTGTAAATTTATCAAAATTTTTCAATGATTATTTATCTTAATATCAAAAGAAAAGAGATCCCCCAATAATTACATAGATGTTTATAAAAAGTTCCAAAAAAAATTTATACACAAGATAAGCTTAAAAAAATACCTTTCTCATCTTCCTCTTTGAGAGATTCCTCGTTTTTATCTTTTTTCGAGCTCCCAGTAACTTCGATCACTGTAATGTAATTACTTGGCACATCTGGATCACTGTTTCTCCTAAGTTCAGGCACTTTCTCGGGACTCTTCGGTATCTCGCTCTTGGGTCTCTTGCCCGCCGTGCCGAGAGTCGAACTCAATTCAGACACGCATTTGTCCTGCAATTTGCTAAAGTCATCTCGTTCCGTCAAAGTAGGAACGGACGATCCGACATTTGTCGAATTCGAAGAGTCTGCCAAGTTATTCTCCGCTGCTTGAGAATCCTGTTGAGACTGCAGTTCCACTGTTGCTTCCTGCTTGTTCTCAGATATACCCGCATTTGAATTGGTATTGTTAGCCAGCAGCTTGTGTCGTTCAACATCAGCCAGTAATCTTTCTAGATACTCCACATAAAATTCTTCTTTTTCAAGTTCTTCTCTCAAAGCTGTCACCTGCAAAAGAAATATCATATATATAAGAATAGATACATTGTGTGTTGTTTTATGACATCTTTCAAAAAATTGCCATTATTTGATAGAAAGCAAATTTCACACACACAAATTATATATTTTAAAAATATTTCAGTTATATTTTCTTTTTACAAAAAAAATATATATTTTATTCTAAAAACTATATTAAATATACTTTCTAAATTCGAAAAAATAATTGTTCTAATTTATAAAATTTCTTGCCAGTTTTGAAGTAACACATTTACATTATGTTGTTTCAATAAAATTTTAACAAAAATTGGTTAATATATATATAATGCCACACACAACCTTTTAAAATGACCTAATATAATCAGTTGCTTTTAAATATATGATAACACAATAGAGATAATTAGCTAATGATTCACAAGCATAGTAGTAAAAATGATAAATTAATGTTTATTATTTCTTTCATTCATTATTCACTTTTTTATATCAAAATATCATGTACAAAAAATAATAATTTATTTTGGTATTTTAAACGTCATGAGTACTCTGCTCTTAACAGGTTTCAGACAATTAATTCGATGAGTCATCGAGCCACTCAACGTGATATTAATCAAATTACACGTGACAAAGTTTTTATTACAAGTGGCATGAAATTAAGTTGTTCTTCATTTTCCACATCAGCATTCGACTCGAGTGTTTTCTCACACACAGAGTTCTTTGCTGTCTATTTAAATCATGTATACAAATACAAACATTCCACTCAAGTCCGACTAATAAATGCCTAGTAAACATTGCAACATCTCACCTCATTCTTATCTTATGCATCCTTAATCATGCAATTCATGATCATCCATTGTCACAAATATCTATCTCTATCTCTTCCAGAAATCTGACATGACTTGTCAAGAAGAGAATTAGCTACTCTAGCCTATTTATTTGATGAGTCATCAAACCACTTCAGGATATTAATTGATTTAAATAGAACCCTTTTTTTTTTGCACACACATACAGACACATATAAATCACACGTTCACACGTTTCGAATAATAGATACCTGGTGAACATTGCGACACTGGTCATTACATAAGTTTCATCCTTATTTCACATACTCTTGTTTTTTTACTCTACTACTATCCATCACAACACGTCCACAGTCCTGGCAACCTAATTCGTCAATAAAAATCAAATACTCCTCGTGTCGCGAGACCTCTTCCCCGGGGAAGAGAATCATCGCGTTCGAACTCACCTTCTGCTTGTGTTTAACGAGATTCGCTCTAACGTCTTCCTCCCAGGCGGCCGGCAAGGCGCTGTCCGGGAACCGCTGCACCCAGACACGCTGAAAGTCGCCGAACACGCTCATGCCTCCGAATGCGCGTGGGAGGCGACGACGACTCCTCGTCGGCGACTCCTCCTCGGACGAGTCTCACCAGCACTCACGGCGCCGTCGTGCGCATCGCACGAGGGCGCGGCACCCGCGACGATGACAACGGTGTCAAGTCTCGCGTTTTCTTCGTTCCTCGAAATCCCTTTGTAGGCGCACTTGGCGCACCTCCAAGGTGCGGTGCAACGTGTTTTCTCGATTCCCTCGTGGCGGGCACAACGGCGTAGCCAGCCAGCCAGCGTCGTCATACGGCCGCTGTCATCTTGTCGACATCTCCTGCGTAGGTCACGTTCCGATCCTCCCCTCCCCCCTGGCGTGCCGATGACGCCGCCGCTATAGCGCCTTCGACGTAACTCCCCCGCGCGCGTTTTGTCTATATTTATAACCGAATATTCCACTTGCGCGTTTCGATATATTTTAATTTCTAATTGAATCGATCCTATTTTCGTACCCTCTAATATAGCAATGATAATGATATTAACAATGATAATTGACAAAATAATTAATAAATAGCGAATAAAAAATTTTTCAAATGATTATACAAATTAATTCTCTTTCTCTATATTTTTTTTATAATACAAATAAACTAGAAAAAATAAAGCGTGAAAATAAAAAAAAAATATCGATAATGTACTTTTTTTATTTCTTTACTATATATATTTTTCTCTCTTATTCCTAATCTTTTTATGTATTTTTTTTTTCTATATTTGCAGTTTGTCGAATGAAAAAACCTAATCCAAATAAATTTGCATATAAAAGATATACACAAAGAACTTAATCAAATAACATATATAAATATAAAAACGTCTTAATATATTTAAATTAAAAAATGCAATAATTATAATTTCTTAAACACGAGATTAATTTTTTTTTTTGCATATATACAGACTTTTTATAGATTCTTCTGAATAAGGGATAAGATATGTTAAGACTGTTAAGACGATTAGGGGATAAGCATATGTTTGTGTAGATAAGTTAATGTCAATTGGTATATATAAATTTGTGAAACATGTGGATTTGTTACAAAAGCAATTATTGATAAACAAAATGTATGTTGTTTATATACCTATATTGTAGATCACTTTGTAGATTGTTGTATTTATCCAAAATGTATCTCCAATAAGAATTATACACAATGCTCCGTATATAAAAAATATTATATTCAATAAACATTGGATTATTTTACAAATCAATATATATCATAATTATAATTATGTACATCTGGTTATTTGATAAAATTTCGATATTTTATGTCCCACCGTTCTTTACTTCGACTGGACTAAGAATAGTGAGCACATACTGCAGAACCTTGACTAATTCCTGCTCCTGTTTACTGGCATCGACACTCGACAACGTAACTCTACCAAGAGCTTCCCGAATGCTCTGAGAAAATCCTGCGCTTCGTGCGATGAGTTTTCCCTTCTGGTTGTTGCTGATCAAAGACCACAACATGGAACCAGCTAGACTGATTTCGCACGGTGATCCGTTCTTAAAGATATCGTGTAACAAATTGATAAAGTCCACTAAAAAATAATAAAGATATAATACAATCTGTAAGAAATAGCTTAGTACTGGCATTAGTTTCTTCACCTGAACTAAGGAGTCGAGGTCTGTTCGTTATATTGAATGCTAAATTGCGTAGAATCGATATTGCGAGAACTTTGCTCGATGATGATGAACACTTTGCTAATTGTATTAAAACATCTAAAGCATCAGTAACCTAAAATATTACAATGTATTTATTAAGGAACCAGTACATATCTTTTTTACGAGTTTTTACCTTTGGTACACATAGCTGTCCTTCCTCATAATAAGTAAAATCTATTAAAAATTCTAGGCAATACATCTCCACTAATGGCCATGGCTTTACCCTCTTTGTAATAGTAGGATGTATTTTAGTAAAAAATTGAAGGAGATTACTCTGTAAAATAAATTTTTTAAATTCATAATTGACAATTTAAAATCAGTTCATACAAGTTCCAATGTTTTAAACCTATGTGGTGAAATTAAAATGGACAATGATGACAATTACCTTTGAAATACAGACTCTACACTCGTGAACATGCACCGCGTTTCGTAAAATATGAAAAGTAAAGTGCATCTTGTGATCATCGAAAATTTGACCGGCTCTTTCAATTTCTTTGCTCGCCACTTGCATGATAACGTGTATCAACGCGAGCGTATTTGGTGTTTTCCTTAATCCGGTTCCCGGTAATATTGTTGTTAACGTTAAAGATTGCGCGGCTGAAAAAAAGAAATGCAACAGAATTGAATTAATTTAAAAAATTTGCAAATAATAAAAAATATATGAACATTTATACATATCTATTGGTGTTTTTAATAATACTTTAATGCTATATACATATATTAATCCGTCATCTCACCAATGTTACATTTTGTTGTAAACGTCGCTAGCAATTTCAAGGCAGATGTTGACACTGTTTTATTTAACGCTATCCAGGCCCACAGTTTGTGTATCACATCTGCCAAACCTTCCTTTGTTAGGCTCTCCTTAACGCTTGCGTCTTCATACATAAAGTTCATCAGAAGTATGAAGATACAGTTCACATCGTGTAACAGAGGATGAGTCTGTACAATACAAAAGATGATTTTTGTTACAAAAATTGTAGAGATAAATGTTTCTAAAAAAAAATCTTAATATTTTCTTACTTTTTTTTCTACTTGTTTTTTATGGAGTTCAAACGGTTGAAGATTTAGTTTAACATATAGTTCTTTGAGAATCATCAATACTGTCTCAGGAAGTTTACTCTGCAGTGCAGTGTGTTTTGCTTCCTTCGACACGTACAATAAATTAGTCAGTGCACCTACAATCAGATCCTTATCTTCCGATTGTTTGCAATTTCTTTTGGATTTCGCATAATTATGAGCGATGAAAAGATGTAGCAAGAGTCCGCATAATTCGCCTCCTATTGTAATCTGTTCTTGATTCGATGACTCGTCTTTCGAATGCAAATTTTTCTCACTTTCGTTCGATTTTTTGGAATGCATGTTTGCATCTATTATCGACAATTTGTTCACGCTTAATATAACGTCTCGCAAATTACCGTCCTTGCCTTTTCTCACGACACGCGTATCGAGTACCATATCTAGTGTCGTCCGTAATAAAGAGATGTTTTTCCCCAGCGAGTCTTTCTGAATCTCCTGGGACAATAAAAAGGCTAAGCAACTGATGGCACTCATTCTCAAATCTGTCGCAGAGTCCTTTATCGCGAAATAGATGGAAGCCATCACAATTTCTGGCCCGCATAATTCTAGCGCGCTTTGAATGGCTTCGAAATGCTGGTCTTCCGTTAACGAAAGTATAGCTATAAAATTATAGATTTCCGTCCACAGTCTGTTGCGCAGGTACATCAGGCGCGGTTCGACAGATTCTAGATAAATTATATGCAAGCGAATATTAAGAGGATTTATATTTAAAATAAGTTTGTAATGTATACTTACGATATAAATCGATATTCAAGAAGGAAAATAAAGTGTAAAGCGAGTCCGAGGAAAAAAGAATGACGGCTGTGTATTCATTGCTATGCGTGATGCAGTTTGTTAGAACCGTACAGATGCTAATATACATCTCCAACACATCGACATAATGGCTCAAACTCTTCCTGCTTCCGTTATCCTTCGGAATTTCGTTCAAACATCTTGAAATAAAAGAGATCAAATAAAACAATTCAGTTGAAGAAATATAATTTATATGTTTTACAGATTTTTCTTTATATACATACCCAAATAAATACTTATCAATGGAATGTTCATAGATTTGCCGAACTACTTCGTGTAGTCCAATGAATATTAAATTGTTCAATAAGTTACAAGCAGCTGTAATGAGCGAAGGCGTCGCGATTGACTGCATGGAACTGTCCGTGTCTGTTATTTCCGAATCTCTACCGGAAACTAAGTCCAATATAACAAAAAGAAATTAATTATAAATTATGCAAAGCAAATATATCACTAAATAGGATATAATTGAATAATATAATTACATGCTTGTAATTCATCCTGACAGTTGTATAGACACGATACAATGCGCGGTACCAGTGAAAAGCAACCAGATTGCGCACTCTGTATAAAAGTTGCTTTGCCGTTGTTCCTTTGATATTCCGATTGTTCTGCATCTAAAGTAGTCAATGTATAGATGTTGGAACACAGAATACCGATTTCATGATAGATATTACATTGCTCGACATATATTAGGGCGACTTGCAATTGTAAAGAATCATCCTACATAAAAAAGAAAGATTACACACAATTAAAGATCAAGATAATTCTTTAAAATATATATGTTACACACAATTAAAGAGCAAGATAATTCTTTAAAATATATATGTATCTTCCACACTTTGCAAGAGAAGATATGTATATATTTTCATAAATTCTGATATATAGACATACGGATACATGCATTTAATAGCAAGAAAAATAGAGTTCGAAGTTTAAGATTAAATGTTTTTATGACATTTTTTAAAGATATATCCTCTTTTGCACTTACACATTGATAAGCCATCGAATTCTTTAGCATATTGCAAAATGCGATACATGCTTGCTCTCTAACTAAACAAGATTCTTCTCTGTTTGCGATGCATTGAAGCAACGTGTGACACAGATCACTCGGCGCCATGGCGATTGCGTTGAGGAGTTGCGACGCAGTGTGTACTGTGTTCATCAGACCTGCCAGTAATTGCAAAGCCGAAGCGCGAACCAAGGGGTCTCGATTTTGCCATAACATAGGCAACCAATTTAATGAGCGACCCTCTTCGTGCCAAAATACTATCCATGACTGTAATGGTATAATGATTATTCATTTATGTTGAAATTGATAATTATCGGACTATATATACATATATATGCAAAATAATTATCGAGAGACTAATTCTATGAATAAATATATTGTTTTCGAAATACTATTAAATCAAGGATATATACTCACATTCTTATTAAAATTCACTTGCATCTGATGTAACAAATGATTAAGACATATTATCGAGTTTCTTGTTATCGACAAACCCATGAAGCTAACTGTACCAGCGCCATGAAAGGACACGATTGGTTCAATGAGCGTGTTGCAAAGAGAAAATAGTAAATTTTTATGATTTCCCCATTCACACTGTCCAATTAAATATGTTAAACATGTTAGCAACCAATCAAGATATGCTATAACAAATAAAAAGAGAAAAAAAAAATTATGATTATTAAGTTTCACAGAATGGATTTTCTATAATAAAAATCTGTGTTAAAATTACAATTTGAACAGACCCAATAAATACTAACCGAGATTGTAAAAATGCTGCTGATCTCCGAAACATAATGTCGAAACAACAAACTCTACAAATCTAATCCAGGTATTTTTAGGTTCGCCATCAGACTTCTGTATTTTTTCGATTGCGGAACATGTTCGTACTAATTTAAGTATAGATTGATGTACATTCTGATTGTCAACTTCCAAGTTCTTAAATAAATCTGCTAATGACCTTGTCATATTTTTCATAATTTTACTGATCCACGATCCTTTCCCTGAGAATTAGAAAAAAAGATTTAGAAAATATTATCCTAATATAACTTTTATGTGAGAAACGGTAGTATCTGAAGATATCGCTATTTGAATAACATCTTTTCACCTTTTCTTGCCACATTTAAATATAATTGCAAAAAAATTAGAACATCCACAAATAAGTCGCAGTCCTCTTTACTAGCGGGATGTGATAATAAAAATCGTTCGAATGTTTGTTCCCAAGATAGTGAGTCCATATTTTTTTCGTTATTATGTTGGAGTATTTTGTAAAATTTTAAATACCTAAAAAAAATCAAATAATAAAAATTAAATTAAAGTAAATATTAATAATACATGCTTTTGATATCAATTAAACCCAAAATAGGAGAGATTATTGTTAGCAATAATAATAACTTACATTGTAAGATAATCTAAAGCACACATAACGCTATAGTGCGCAGTAGAATTTTGAATATTGTAGAGTTGCTGTTGACAACAATATTGAGGAAAGCTATACTGTAAAGAAAGAAAATCCTTTTCAAGAATCATCAATTTCTGTGAGACTTCAGAATTCTTTATATCATCTAAGCTTTTCCATAACATATTTATACCATCATTCCATTGCCATGCCCAATACTGTCTAATGAAAGTTAGAGTTACTGGATTGCTACCATGAAGTACTAAAAATGGAAAAACATTGTGTACTTTTTTCAATCTTGTAGCTCGAAGATAGCAAAAAACAGCTATTCATGCCATAATCATATAGAATCAATTTTTTTTCAAATTGTATAAAATAATTTTTTAATATAATTACAAATCTTATCTGTATACTTACATGATACATCAGATCGTCTGTGTATACTCGTTTTCCAATGAGATTTGCACGTAAATGGCAATTTCATATTTGTCACAACAATATACGGTAACGAAATATGTGATGCAATGCTGTTTTCCACTAATGCTGCTTTTTCACTAACTCTTATGATATGTTCACTATAGAGAAGTAAACACATCAGTTGCGCGCCATCGGTTTTTGTATATTCGTTGTTTGGAAATAGAAAAAGACCTAATACAAAAATTTGTGTATTTTTTAAAATTATATTATAAATCATAAAATAAAAACAACAATAAAACATTATTTTTCTTTGATATAAATTCTTTGAACAAAATGGGATTGTACAATGAACTATACATACTTCTTATGATATTAAAGAAAACATTGGTGCTGATAGATAACTCGTATCGTATAGAACATTCAGAAAATGCAAGCAGTTTTAATATGCTGATTATTGGTATCACAGAATCTGGATAATTTATATAATCTTTCTCTATCTGAAAGTAACATGTTTTAGGTCAAATAAAAGAAATGTGTTTATCATATCCTCTCTTATAAAGTGCAGTAGCTTACCAGAGCTTTATTAAAAATGTCCAAGATCAAAGACAGCCCACCTTGATTAATGAACAATTTGTGCAGAGAAGTATCAGAAAGCATCACACTAATTTGTACTAATGCGGATTTCCGTATTTTTGGATCTACATTTGGTTCGTTCAACATTTCCAATACTGACAACATATTGCTCCTCTGCAAATAAAATATTTTGATTATAATAATATGTAAAGTCATATTACATATATCTTTAAAAGAATAAAATTTTATTTGAATACACACACACAAAAAACTAGTATAGGACTAGTATATGTCAAGCAGAAATAAATCAAGACTATAGAGACTTTAAAATATTCTGAATGTAAATATGTAACCTGATAATTGCCTTCTGATCGCTTTACAAAGGTTTTACGCTCAAATATGCAAAGTGAACTGAGAGGTAAGCCGTGTAAAGATGACAGACGTGGTAATTTTTGTACAGAATCTTTTTCCTTCCCAAGGAGCCAGATTAAGCGACATAATGCTTCTTCCCGTATATCACTGTTTGGTGAATAGAGAAATCTTAAATTGCCCTTCAATACCTGAAATCAAGAGTTATATAACACATGACAGAAAATCGGAACATGGAAAATACATCTTCAACTATGTCAAATCACCTCGATAAACGGCAATTGTATACTGTTGGAAACATCGGGATCAAATATCTTGGTTACACACTGACCTAAAGCTGTATGGGTATCAGCGTGACACTGCAAAAGATATAGCACAGGAACAAAAGCTTCTAAAGTTTTTAACCATCCAGTTTCGCCCATTTGTATCCTCCCTTTCAGTATAAACACTAATATGTCTCGTGATACTTCATTTATCTAAATATCAAATCAATAAAAAACTAAACATTGGGAAACTAAGCACACATACTTTGTAACAGTATTTAAAAATATACAAATTTTTATTACCCTGGTATCCTCGCTCACCGCACCGTGAGAAATAATCTCTGTCAAAACATTTGGTTCAAGTAAGAACATCAAATTTGTCCATGATAGCTTGTCTTTGTTATATTCTACTCCCAAAATAGTTTTAACCAAAATATGACACTCGACATATGTGGCATATTGAACATTTACATCTCCATTTGCTAATAAGTTTAGTATCAGTTTTGTTGCTAGTGCATAGTCTTCATTATTTAGAGAATATTTTGAAATATCTTGTAAAAATTTTACAGCAATCTTTACAATAGTCAAATTTTTATGATATGGCAAACTCAATTTAGATGTGTATAACATTCTTAAAGTCTCTGAAGGTGACTGTTCCAATGAACCTTTTAATACAGAGATAGCTGCCTGCATAGACTTTGCAACAGTTTTAGTTTCATCAAATAGTTTTATCAGTTCCATTTGATTAGCACCTTGAAATTGCTACAAATAAAAGAAGATTGTATTGCTAGTCAATATTAATGATAAGTGAAATAGAAGCATATAATTAAGTCACTTACACGAGTATATTCCAAGAGCATTGAATGCAATGCTGGATACAATAGGTATATTGGTGCATCCATTATAGCATTTGCTATGGATACTTTTAAACTGTTCGGTATAACAATATCTGCCAGTTCCAATGGTACAATACTGCTCAATAATTTTATAGTAATAGTGGTAAGATGCAAGTATGTTATCCTCAAGTAATCCACAACGCCGCTTTCAAAGTATTCCATTATCTCCCCCATTAAATTAAATAGCGCTTTCAAATCATCGTTTATCTTCAATGCCGTACCATCGTTGCAGAGCCAGATATTCGGCATTATACTAATTATAAGCAACTGTACTAATTCGTGAGTTAAATCTGTGATGTACTTGATGTTTCGTAGAGGAAAAGTGGAGTCGATGGGTAAACTTAACTGATTAAGAACATGTTTCAGAGACTCTATACAATAAACTGGCAGAAGCATCTGTTGCAATTGTAAGACAGAATCGTCGATATTCTCGCTGATGCTCTGACTCCTATCGCTAGTCCCCTAGAACATAGTACTGTACAATAAAAAAATCTTAAGAATGATAAACTTGATAAGAAATCAAAATGATACTTACTGCTGATTGATATGCTTGATAGTTTGCGTCGGGTAAACCACCATCCAGACCATCTCCAGCTTCTGAAGATGTGTAAATGTTGCTATCCAATTTACTAGCTAGTAACTGTGTAAATGAATAATAAAAATATTATTAAAGAGACATAGTCACACATACAATAAGTAAACTTAGTAATTGTGTTACATTGCTAAAAGATAATATTAGAAAATATTTTTATAATAAAAGAGAGAGAGAGAAGTAAAATATAATTATTAATATTATTATCACACTTTTATTTACCTTTTGCTTTTTATTTGCCACGCATGGTTCACAATAGTAATATATGCGAAACTTTAAAGAGCGCGTCAGTTTACGCAAGGTTCTTAACACAGTTGGAACCACAGATGCAACATTAGTTTCTAACATGTTAGTACTTGATTTAAGAAGCTCGTGAAGTATCTGAAATGTCATTTTAGATCACATATTTCGACACTTAGATTACATATTTCTACTACATATTTTTACTCAAAACAATAAATATATATAACTTATAAAGAGAAAACGTTTACCGTAATTATTGTTGGTCGTTGAAGAAAAACCTCTGCTGGAAAATCTTGCATCATAACATTTGTTATAAATTGACATGTATGTAATATATGATTAATATCAATAGTATTATTAAGAGCTTCCTCGACTGCAGTAAGTACACCTCTGTCTGACGTAACCAGCGGCTGCCATGGCATTATTAGCCATTTTATACCGCTTTCTATTGTCTCCGAAACTTGCGTGCCATTCTCACGTTCCAATGTTGCATCAAGTGGTATTGTACTACACACACATACAAAAATGTATATGTATTAATTTTTTATGCAGCATACAATAACTGTATACATATAGAATATAACATATTTTTCTCGGTGTCTTCATTCAGCTATTAATGAAATTTTTTTAATGCTTGATAATGTTGTAACAATAACATTTGTACTAATCAGCTTACCTATCCAAGATAGATGGCAGATTGAAAATACTATGTAAATCGTCATGGTCCTCTCTTTCATTATCCTTACTTTTATATCTAATACGATTTTGTGTTTGTGTTCTATATCTATCAAAGTCTGAACATACATTTATAGTCGAATCCTACAATATGACTACATTTATCTCTTTCCATAATGTATATATATGTGTAAAAAATATTATATTTATATTTTTATACCTTTATATCTACATTTGAGCCATTTATTTGACTTCTTTCTGGATGAATAACGGCTTCCTCAATTTCGTCCAATTTTGCATACCATTCAGGAGAGAGCTTTCTTCTTAATTCATAAAGTTCATTTTGAAACTTTAATTTGCCAAATGCATTTAAATAACTTTTTGCATCTGTCTTAAAGTAAAGATTGTACATTAAATAAAATACAGTAAATTCTTCATAACAAAAAACTTTTTACAAAGTAATTTGTCATATTAGCGAAATAGCCCAAGTACCTTTGCCAGCCGCAATAATAAATTCAGTACTTTCTCTGGCTGCGGAGCAATCTCGAACGAAAACCAATTGAACAGCCTTTGAATTATCTCTCTTTTGACAGCATCGCAGTCGCACACGAAACCAAGATCGTATTTGGAAATAATATTATCCAAAGCTCGCAATCGTATTTCGTCGATTGTATGGCCTAAAAGCAACATTAGTATACTCCAAAAAATACGTATATTTAATGCAAAAAGATGTATGCGCGTTCGTTCTAATTTAAATAATTAATTGTATCCTCCTGCATAGATTCCTTACCTAATTTTTTAACATGTATGCCTGCTATTCCGGCGGTGGTTGACATCGTAAACAATAATAATATGTCAGATTCGTTATCGTAAGGATTATCTGTCACGTGTATAAACTTTGAAAATTTAACCGCCAAATTCACAGCGGCACTGTCATTTCTCGAAGTCGGAAATGATAAGCGAAATAACGAGATGTGCGAGGCGACGGGAATTAAATGTGAATGAGCGATCGCAGCGACCAATAGTGGTCGCTTGTCACGACTGTCAGTAACAATATGCACATACTTTACCAACAGCAACAAACCTTATTCCGAAAGTCTTTGTAGATGGCGCTGCACATTTTTTTCCTCGCCACGTGGAAAAACGGCACGTATATAATTTCCTATTCCACGATCATATTTCTCGTGACAGCGTCAGTGCGGTGCGCATGCGCCGTAAAAACGTTCAATCGAATTTCATGCGGCATCGCGCGAGATATATCATTATTTACGAGAGAGAGAGGAAATTTTTGTGAAAATTTATGACGTATATTATCTAAATAAATACCGAGTTGTTTTATGGTTGTGTCGGAAAAAGCGAGGAAAGGAGATGGAACGATTTCTACTGCGATTTCTTAACGATCGACAGCAGCAACTCGATGAGGATTTCTCAAAGGATTTCTCCGTTTAATCATCTTATGAAATTTTTACAAGGATAATTCGAAGCACATGCCTTTTTTTTCGCTAAACGAGAGGTACGTGTAGATATTACAATCGGTTTAATTTTACGACACTGAATTACATAATTATGTACACATCATTTAACTGCATATAAACATACAAAAGATTTTAAGATTAATCATCGAGTCGTTGATAAATCGCCACCGAAATATTTACCGCCTTTAGCACCAGAGCTCGACTTCTCGAACGTAACTCCACTCGGTTCGATAACTTTCGATATACCGGGTATCTATGAAGCTCGAAGCTTTATCGCAATCCAAAAAAAAAATAAGCCGTCATTCCGTAAAAAACTTGAGCGTATTTTTACGACTTTGTAATTTTCAAATTTTTTCCCTATAATCGATACATCATGTAAAAAAAAATTATAAATTATTTTTTTATAATTTATTAATTATAATTAATTAATTTATTATTAGTTTATAATTTATTTTTATAATTTATTAATTATTTTAATAATTTATATGTCTAAAAACAGTTTCATCAATCTTTTTTTACAGAAAAAATCGAATGGGACTAATATAAATTATACTGAAATAAACGCAAAGAGAGACCCCGTTATTATATTCAAAGATGAAAGATGAAAAAAGAACATTACTTTTTGCATTAATTACGGGATGATCGATACGTAAAAACGCCGAATAAATACGCGCGTTGCGAGCTCCGTAGGTGCTTCTTCTCTTTTTCTCCCTCATCTATGCTAATGATAATAACATATTTAACGAAATGCGGCATATATGTTTGCAATTCGGTTCATTATTCGGTCGTTTACAAATGTTGCCATAAAAACATGATTTACGACGCTTTGAGTTGGCGGGGGCGCCGGAAATAAGCCATCAATGAGATAATCGCAAATGAAGCACGCTGCTCGCACGCATGCTTCTCACGCAATTATGTAATTATATAATATAAAAATATATAACTGCGTGCGAACGTATAAGCGGGCTATTTATTATCTATATCTTTCTATTATATGAAATTACGCAAAGAGAATGGGATTCTCCTATTATTATATAGATCGTTCTCGAAGCGAATTCGTGGCTAAAATCATATCTCAATCGCAATGAAACCCAATATACGATGTATTTTTTAGTGATGCACGTCTGCATCATGTTATCAGAAATCGATTTGCATCTTCACCCGATGCAAACGTATACGTATCTCGATGTTCGTTCTCTCACTCTCGATTTGACACAGAGCCCTCTCATCTTCTTCTTTCTCTCTCCGCCGAATAATCTGCGGCGTAGCAAGAATTCTTTCCGATGAAATCCACACCAAAGGCAAGATACACGTTCGATTAAAATGTGCTTATTCGCGAGAGAGAGAGAGCTCGGTCTCGTCATCTTTATAATCGTGAGTCGAGTTTTATTACGCGCGTGAGAATTATTGCTTCTTATTATTTCACATGACTTTGAACTTCGCGCGACGAACGCAAATTATATTTTTGTATATTTTTTTCATCCGCTCGCCTATTACTTTTAAATGATATTCAGCGAGACGAGTGGAATTTGAATGCGTGCGCGTTTCTTACGTTACAAAATAATTACAAAAAATTATCTTACTTGTTTTCATCTTTTTTTTTAGCGAGATTTACTTGACTCGATAGGAAAAAGACCACAATTTTCAAAAATTGCCATTTGTTTGACGCATAAAATATAAACAAAATATTTATCGCATACCAATTTTCGGATCAACTTGTATCGATTTCTGTAAAGCTTCCTATTTGACAAAATCCCGATAGAGTTCAATTAACAAATAAAAAATATATACATATGTATAACAAGTTTATTTATCGATTAACTTCATATTGGGGATTTTATCAAATATAATTTAATTTAAATATAAAATTTGTTTGCGCATACATGCAATATATAAATGCGTAAATAGAAGAAAATAATGTTTAAAACAATCATGTTTGTTTCGTTGGATATATCATATATACTAAAAGTAATAGGCTAGCTATATTAACATCGTATTTTGGTCGAGAAAATACCATAGGTTTCAGCGTTTTAATAACGCGTTCGTCTGCGATTTACAATATAATGTGCACAGAAATGCGATGGAAGCGTAGTTATATACGTGGTTAAGCTACGAGCTCTTTGATCCCTTTAACCCCTTCCTAACGACAATGTATTAACACGTACTGCGTATGAGACTCTCGGTGTAATAAAATTCTCTCATCGATCTCTGATATATATATAAAAAGGAATGCAAAGATATAAATTATGTAAATCACAACAACAATTTATTCATCTATTTAATTCTACACACATTATCCTATAAATTCGTAATGATATTATGTAAATATTTTACAATAAAATTGCATTCTATCAAACGCATAACGTACACAAATTTGTCACGTACTTCCCGTTGATGAGATTCTGCAATTTAATTACTTTTAATATATAATAATAGCTATATGTAATTTTAAATTTGTTTTTTTGAGTATTTTTCAGCGCAATCGTACAGTTTGCGCGGTAAATTTATTTATTTTTAATTATTTGAGCTAACCGATCTTAAAGATATTTTTGTACACCGAGAGTCCCCAAAAAAATTTCGTTGCGTATTAAAAAAAAAGAAAAAAAAAAAGAAAAAAACATTAACTGACAGTATAGCGTCTTTTTCGGTAGATTCGCCGAATAAATCACAATATCGCATCGAATAGAAGGGGTTAATTCGATGGCCGCATTGCAAAATCTCAGCCCTGAGTACTCGAGATAATTTGATTACTGCAATTTTCTCGCGTAATGGTATTTTTAATCAATTATAATATATCTTTATTTTTTTTCATATTTTCAGGAAAATTAATTATACATCCATATAAATTCTCGATATGCGTACAATGTGTATTCGTTCGTTATAACGTTGTTATAAAAAACATTGTGATTTATTTCAGACACGATGTTATAACCATCACCTCGTGTAGATTTTCATTCATCTTTTTTAAACGAGTATTTATTCTTCTATTGAATGTTATTTCCATCATGTATTTTTTTCATATGCGAATAAAATTTCGAGTTGTATGTTGTATATTACGTCATTGCTGTTGTATGCATGCAGTACATGTGCATTACACTTACGCGTTCTCGCCCTGCGAGAACAAAACAAACATACTCGATGAGAGACGTTGCAATGCCACCCGATACGAAGCAAAATTGATGTCTTACAATCACACAGACATAACAACGGCTAGAATTGACTTTGGCTCGTATATGCAGTTAAACAATCGGACCAAGTACAACGTATTAGGGAATTAATTAATTAGATTAGACGCCGAGCGTCTAATGGAGCGCCCGTTAAGAGGTACAAGAGAGTAAGAAGCGACACGAGAATTTGATATTCTTAAAGTTCCTACCGAGGTACGAGGATAGAGGAAACGGCGGGGTAATATCACGACGGGAAACACATACACGGTATATGCTATTAGAAAAAAAATAATAATAAATATCGTTAAACGTTAATTACAAATCGGCCCGAGTGACAACGATTTTGAGATTCGATGTCACCTCGTTCCTTGGTTTAACAATTTATCGTAGACATCGATAACGATAATATTTTGGTTAAGAGTGTACGTGTATGTGTGGACGTGAGAGTGAATGCGCGTATGTATGTGTATGTGAATTTCTGTGTGAATACAAGCTATATTTTGTGTCACTTTCGATCTAGAGTAAAGTCGACGAGAGGAAGAGTTGCTTTGTGACAATTAATTAATTAAAACAAGGATTCTTTCTTCAGCGTCAAATTAACACGCGCGCGTGCGCGTGTAAAATATAGCTAAATATATATGTATATAATTTGTCGATAAATCTCTCAATAACAATAAGTTGCTATAAAATTTTATTTTCGTGGAAGCGCAGTTGTGCTTAATTAACATTCGGCTTTGTATGATAATTAAACTGCAAAAATTTAGAATTTTTGGTTTTTAAAAATTACAATTTTATGCGAGAAAAATAAAGATTATACATTATTTTTATTCTTTACGTAGAGCTTCACTGATGTACTTAGGCAGATGTTCGTCGAAAAAAGTGTTCTTGCGATTATGGGGGAAAAAAATAAAGACTATAACATAAAAACAATGCTAAACGGTACGTAATATAGATACATGACTAACGATCGCTATCTACGCTCATTTAAAATACTGTCTGGTTTCGATCGACTCTTATCGATATCGATGGAATAGCTTTGTTCGTATTTCCGTTCGCATGTCGGAATTATTCGGGACGAATTATCGTCAAGTTATACGCATTCCCTCTTCCGGTTTCTCTCTATACACATTTTATTAAAACTTACGCGGTAGCTTGTGTATATATGTACGTGTGTACATATACATATACATATATGTATGTGTGTATATTTTTAGATATCTCTTGTATGTATACATACAATATCAATTTTTATATCTATATTATATATATGTATAAGATACGAGTAAATGTATAATAAATTAATTGTTAATGTCGTTATTAAATCTATTTACTATGCGTCATTAACAACTAGTGATATGTACTCGTTTTGAACTATAGCGTTAATTTGATGCGACCTTGAGGTGGTTGCGCGTCATCCTTGACGATCGAGAAGCAATCGAAAAAAAGCGTATCTCTCTTTTTTAGTATGATGAATGTAAAATAAAAATTATATATACATTTTTCATATTATATATAT
>NW_021849866.1:991743-1006110 GCF_003651465.1 Formica exsecta | reverse complement strand
AACGCTAAATGTATTGCATATTCAACAATTTCGGAAACCAGATCTGTATATCTTGACATGTTATTGCGAATACATCGACGTTACGACAGTATCGATGTCACTATCGTTGTAATTGAACGCACGCCACATGCAGTAAATCGACGAGAAAATCTATTTGCGTGATAGATACAGCCAAGCGATAAAGTTAAACTGGTCATTATATTAATTAAAACTTATTCGTCTCTCGTATATATTGTATATCATATTAATATTAATATATAATTATAATATATATATAATAAATATATAATATATATAATTATATATATACAATATAATTTCTCACCCTTATAACCCTTATATTTGTGCAGCTTCGACCGGCCCTGCCGGTCGTTTCCCGCCTGCGGATGCAAATCCCGCGTGGCAAATAGCGTTCCGTGTGTTATATACAATATAATTTCTCTTGGCATACACCCTTATATTTGTGCAGCTTCGACCGGCCCTGCCGGTCGTTTCCCGCCTGCGGATGCAAATCCCGCGTGGCAAATAGCGTCGTGCCATTTCCGTGTGTTATCGGAATCAATTCTCGGTCGATTAGGCGAATGCCGGCCGACGACTCTTGCCGGGTCACCGCGCAAAAGCCTTTTGTACTCCGCCAGAGGCTAAATTCTCCCAGAGGCGAAAATGCGGCCGCGCCAGACGGACAACACGAACCCCGTCCGTCCGCCGATGTTTCCTCTCCTTTTTTTCTCCGGGTACGATCCGATTTTTTTCATTTTTTTTCCTATTTTTTTTTTTTTTTTTTTTTTTGCACACCGCGGCTCGGGACGATCGATATTTTCGCGTGTGTTAATTCGCGCTCTCGTGAGGAGAGAGCTCGCTCGCTGTTTTATATACGGAACAACCCCCTCGCGTTTTTTCGTTACGTCCCGTTGTTTTCCGTGTGTTTTTAAAGCAAAAAACTACCAAAAATTTTCAACGAAAAGCTTTTTAGCTTTTGAAGATCTCCTAATATATATATATATATATACATATGTAAAAATATTTGCTGCGAATAAATATATAAAACATGTTTTGCAAATGTTCATGGCGTACCTAGCTTAGTCGCGCTACACACATATATAAGCCTCGCGCAATATTTGAAAAATTTCAACCACCGTAACTGCTCGTAAATATACGGATAATCGCATTTTGAGAAATCTCGTACGCGCGATACAACAGCGTTTTGTGCCGTTTTTCGTAACTAACGCGATCGCTTCTCGATAGTTTTCAGCTCCGCGCGGACACCTCGTTTTTGTGACATTTTTTTTGTTTTGTTTTCGCTTAATCCGGTGCACGTGTCGAGAAAACGACACCGTATTACACCGTACAGGCAATTGTTGATATGTATCGTCGTTTTTTTTTTAGCGTGGCTTATTGCTTAACGTACAGCTACGGCTTTTTGTAAATCTAGGGCCTTACATCTATTCTCTTACGCCTGTACCAGCGGCGCGCAAACTCGCTTTTGTGTCACCCATGGACAAATATTTCGGAAATATATCAGGACAAATCGCACACACACACAAGTATAATAACGATATAATTGAATAAACAAGCGGATTAAGATAAGATAAATAAAACTTTGTGACTTTTCCGCACTTAATTATATCTTTCTTCCCGAAAAAGTATACTGGCCCCAGTTCGCACTAAAATTTGATAGTCTCTTTTTTGTGGCTTCAATTTTTATCGTTATAAAAATAGATTGCAAGTGTGGCATTAGTAATAGCGAACTTAATACTACAACAATAAAACATACAATATTTCGATATATCGATATTCGAAACTGAATAAAAGAGATACATTGATGTGATTACAAGGAGATAATTCTGTATAAAATAACACGACTTTTGATTTTTTTTAACGCAACAACGTCTGTACATTTTCCCTTGTCAAGTAAAAGTGTAGAGAGTGCTTTATAGAATATCATATCTTAACTTAATTCTATTTATACGTTTCAAAAAAATAACAACAGTTGGTCTGTGTATACCGAGTTGAATGCGCATTAGTTTGTGCACCTCTGATTTAGCATTCTTCGCGCGAACAATATCAGATATCTTACCGAGTCCCAACAATTTGAAAGACAATTCGGCGTTCGAGAAGCTGTCATCTCGATAAAATATCTGATATTTCGTCGACAGAACGTCAATCGCGCCCGCCACATTGTTTCGCGATATAAAACGGAATCGCATAAGCGTTGAACAAATACATATATATATACATTATTCTCCCGCTGTTTGTTTTCGATCGGAGGAATTTCCTTGGAGGATCATTCGCGCGATACCTCCAAAGTATCGCACAGATGCTGCAATCTACGTGAAAGAGAAAATGGTAGCTGGTTGAAAGTCGAGGTTTCAATAATATTTACACACGGTTATAAGCGAGATTGAAGATTGAAAAATACTAGTACACAAGATCATTCAAATCCCATTAATTGAAAGTGAAGTATATCTGCTAATAATAAGTTCAGAGATTAAAAATCGTCAATTTTAATTTGAGTTAAACGCGCCAATTTTAGAGGACCGCTAAAAATGACTACAAAAATAAATATTGTCGCGCAACGAGAATAGATGTAAAAAAAAAAAAAAAAAAAAAAAAAAAAAAAAAAAATGGAGTTAAAACATTGAAACGAAAATCGAGATATATCCGGGAATCGAGCGGCAACTCTTGCCTGGGGACGATGCGCCAACGTTGACTCTGTCTTTTAAATAAATCAGTGCTCTCCCTTGGGGTGCGCGATACAGACGTTAAAAGTGGGAAGAGAAAGGGGGATGAGTCGCAGAGCTGGAGGGATAGAGACGCTCTCTCATAGAGATATCTCGCGGTGGAGAGAGTGTACCCCCGGCTGTTGACTCGCGAAAGCCGATAAGAAGGAACGGAAGGCAAGCGCGCAAGTTGTACAGCGTGTACACATTGTATCCGTAGATATACACCGCATGTTCCTCCATTCATAGACCCCTCCTCCTCGAGCGAATTTTCTTTCGTTGGCAAGTTGCCGCTTGTCGTATATCCTTCGTACTTTTCATCCCTAGTCTTAGTCGCCACCTGACTTCTTCACTTTTCAATTTTGGCAAAAGTCTTGGCAATAGTCATAAATTGAATTTTCGCACGTAAATGACGTAATCGAGTATATATTACTGAAAAGACTCCGTATTAAATTATATCGCGCGTGTAATTTCGCGGAATCGCGCTCGACGAGAATCAATTGACGCAACAAAAATCGTGGCGGGCGCAATCAGCGCGAAGAAACGATTCGCAACGATTTCGATAATTCGCGGATCCGATATGTAATTCGAGAATTTCAATGATCCGAGGATTCATCGAAGTATAGATTCGAACAATCCAAGGATCGTTGAGCGAGTTTCTTATACTACGCTTATCAATTATGATATGTTATTTTTTCCTTTTTTAACGATTAGCGCTACGAGCGCGAGGATGCATGCCTACCTTTCCATCAAAAAGATATATTCTCATGCATCCTCTTTGTTTAATGTCATTAATATCTTTGGTTTCATTTATCGCTCCAGGTTCAACCCTCCCCCCTTTTTTCGTGCGATTCGAGGATTCCTGCGTCAATTTCTTCGAGGATGTTGTTATATAAAAACACATCATCTATCTCGCAATCTTATCCATCTATCTCGCAATCTTATCCATAAATTTTGCGGTATTAGAGCTCTGATAGATTTCTGAGGAGACATACTCGTAATCTCGATATTTGAAGTTTATTATCCGCCGGTAGTGTAATAAATTATGATAGTGTTTGAACAGAAATTGAATAAGGATAAATTACTCTTGCGAGAGAAGAAAAAGAGCTTATCAACTGTGTGCGATGTGCTTACAGACCGCAATTTTCTGAACCTAACTGATCGTACGTTCAATGCCGATTACCGTAGCAACGAAGGGCAACGAAATAACTGAGGGGGAAAATGGGGTAAACCGATCAATGGGGATACGAGCCGAAAAAAAAAAAATGGAGTTAAAACATTGAAACGAAAATCGAGATATATCCGGGAATCGAGCGGCAACTCTTGCCTGGGGACGATGCGCCAACGTTGACTCTGTCTTTTAAATAAATCAGTGCTCTCCCTTGGGGTGCGCGATACAGACGTTAAAAGTGGGAAGAGAAAGGGGGATGAGTCGCAGAGCTGGAGGGATAGAGACGCTCTCTCATAGAGATATCTCGCGGTGGAGAGAGTGTACCCCCGGCTGTTGACTCGCGAAAGCCGATAAGAAGGAACGGAAGGCAAGCGCGCAAGTTGTACAGCGTGTACACATTGTATCCGTAGATATACACCGCATGTTCCTCCATTCATAGACCCCTCCTCCTCGAGCGAATTTTCTTTCGTTGGCAAGTTGCCGCTTGTCGTATATCCTTCGTACTTTTCATCCCTAGTCTTAGTCGCCACCTGACTTCTTCACTTTTCAATTTTGATAATGTCTTGGCAATAGTCATAAATTGAATTTTCGCACGTAAATGACGTAATCGAGTATATATTACTGAAAAGACTCCGTATTAAATTATATCGCGCGTGTAATTTCGCGGAATCGCGCTCGACGAGAATCAATTGACGCGACAAAAATCGTGGCGGGCGCAATCAGCGCGAAGAAACGATTCGCAACGATTTCGATAATTCGCGGATCCGATATGTAATTCGAGAATTTCAATGATCCGAGGATTCATCGAAGTATAGATTCGAACAATCCAAGGATCGTTGAGCGAGTTTCTTATACTACGCTTATCAATTATGATATGTTATTTTTTCCTTTTTTAACGATTAGCGCTACGAGCGCGAGGATGCATGCCTACCTTTCCATCAAAAAGATATATTCTCATGCATCCTCTTTGTTTAATGTCATTAATATCTTTGGTTTCATTTATCGCTCCAGGTTCAACCCTCCCCCCTTTTTTCGTGCGATTCGAGGATTCCTGCGTCAATTTCTTCGAGGATGTTGTTATATAAAAACACATCATCTATCTCGCAATCTTATCCATCTATCTCGCAATCTTATCCATAAATTTTGCGGTATTAGAGCTCTGATAGATTTCTGAGGAGACATACTCGTAATCTCGATATTTGAAGTTTATTATCCGCCGGTAGTGTAATAAATTATGATAGTGTTTGAACAGAAATTGAATAAGGATAAATTACTCTTGCGAGAGAAGAAAAAGAGCTTATCAACTGTGTGCGATGTGCTTACAGACCGCAATTTTCTGAACCTAACTGATCGTACGTTCAATGCCGATTACCGTAGCAACGAAGGGCAACGAAATAACTGAGGGGGAAAATGGGGTAAACCGATCAATGGGGATACGAGCCGAGGACAAACGAAGATCGAGCGGGTCTCATCGATTATTCAACGAGGTTGTACAAAGATATATATGTACGTAGCATCGGTTCTTCGATATTCGGACGAGAGCTTTTAGCTCGAGGTGTCTATAAAAACCATTCGAGAACACCCGTTTGTATCGAAATTGATTTACTTTTAATGTACGATTGTGTAATACAAACGAAGAATTGTTCTGCAAAACGCTAAAGCAAAAATTTGAATTGTAAAGAGTTCGAGTAATCATTTTACTAGAGTATTTTCAGCGACTCCCTCTCCTTTCCCCTTCCCGTCTCCCCCCCCCTTCCCTTCATTGCTGCCATGTGAAATGCCCAAATGAATGACCTTTGTGCCCGTTTTTTCGTTCCGGAGATCGGATGGGTCGAAAAATTTGTAAAGGTTCCGGAGTTTAAACCGTGTGTGAAAAAGTTTGCGCGAGCGATTAATTAGATTTTCGCGGGATAACAGCCCGTGTTTTCACGCTTTTTCGCTTTTCTCCCCGCTTTCCGTTGTAGCTTCGCGTATACCGCGGCTGTCGGAATGATCCACCATTTTTACTTCCGTCCATAGAAACGCGAAAAAATACGCGTATATGGAGATATTATCCATTATTAACGCAAACAATGTTCGTTCAAACAAATTGCGCAATTATATATCGCATTAATATAAATATCGAAGAATTTTACAAATTGAAAAAAAAAAAAAACACGGATATCCGACGTTGGAGATATTATCCATTATTAACGCAAACAATGTTCGTTCAAACAAATTGCGCAATTATATATCGCATTAATATAAAAATCGAATAATTTTACAAATTGAAAAAAAAAAAAAAAAACACGGATATCCGACGTTTTCCGACATTTTAATAATCCGCTTTTGATCGTTAAAACCGCGAAGCGATAAGCGGTCCTTCCAAGATAAATCACATCGATCCAAAGTCCATTGTATAACTTATCAAAGGCGACCGTGAATGTTGCAATTCAATCTCGCGTTTATCCATTCGACATGCCAATTCCGACAGCGTTTCGCATGCATTATTAAACCGTTATTCCGCGAAACTTCTCAGGGTTGATTACCGCGTTATTATTATCCCGCGAGACCCCAAGTAATCCGTCGCCCACGCAGAGTATCGCATAGTAATACGTTATTAAGAGAGAATCGATTCTGAGTTTTATCGATACTCAATGCGCCATAAAATTTCCTCCTGTCCCTCTGGGGAAGACCTCCCCCCTCCCCACTATTATCTCGGCATATCTGATTTTCTTGATGCGTTGTCCTTTCCTATTTTCTTCGACTCTGTAACTCACGAGTAGGTAGTAGGGTCAGTCACCTCCGCATTACAAATATTCGAATTCGCACGCGTAATTAAATCAGAATCCACGCTCTTATAATCCCGCATAATTCCTTCATTCGCCGACGACTTGCGCGAGATCGTTAGGGCGGCGGGCCTTTCCTTCCTACGAAGCCTCGGCTCCTTCCTCTTCCTCGACTTCGAAGTCGGCGAATGCGGCTGGTATTTTGCATAAAATGCATATTCATCACGCGCGAAAAGAAGCGCTTCCCAAGACCGTCGCGTCAGAGAATTTCATTGTTCGGGCATCGATATTAATATTAAGGAGGAAGAAAATGAAAAATATTAAAAAGAAGGGACGCTACAAAAGTTTCGACGTCCGTTCATTTTTTTTTTCCTCTCGACAAAGACTCAGCGCAAGATGATGCCTTGTCATCTTCAAGACTAAACCTCTTGGACGCGGGATCGTTATTATCCAGCGAGGAAAGCGAGAAAACAGGTCGTACGGGAATAGGTGTCGAGACAGAGAGCCACGACGCTACTCCGGACGGGTCTTTACAAATTTCAGTACTTTCGCGTGGCAAGCTCGCTAGAAAATACATATTCATCCCGGCCGCTCCGTAGAGGGTGTATCCGTAATGGAAACGAAAGGGACAAGAGGGATCCGTCGGATCTGCGTACATTTCGCCGGACGTCCGCGTGAATGGCGAGCAATATTGATCAGTCGAGGCAAAGAGGTTATCCGGGCACAGGCAGCTGTTTTCCGAAAGACCCCAATTCAATTTCTATACTTCCAACGAGAGACGCGTATTACAATTTATGGGTCAACGGATACGCGTAACAAAGCGTATGACACATTCGACATTCGCACAGACGCCCGCCGCGCGTTCTTGCGCGTTTCATATTTCACTCGAAAGATACGGGATCGAGATGACGGGGTATTTACAAAGGTTTTCACACACGTGCCGTGTGTGTAACGTTTGATGTTGAAAATATTTGTTACATCGCGACAAATAGAGAGGAGAGGCCGCGCGAAATCCCGTAGATTGACCGGACATCGACGAATAGAAAAAAAAGGATGGAAAAAAAACACTCGCCGAGAAGAGAAAGGGGGTGTTAACTCTGCTAAAGTCGGGGTGAATGGCCCGAGATCGGGGCCGCGGAGGCCGAGGGAGAATATCGTGATCGCGCGATGCGCGCCGGGGAATGAAACTTTTACCCCATTCCCTCTCACAAAGAAACGAGAGAGAAAGAGAGATATAGGAATAATATTTATCCTGCCTTGCACTGGAGATCATATTTTTCGCAGCGTAATTTCAACGACGCCCGAGACAACAGATGATTCGACGGGAGATTTAACTAAAGTCGCGACAAATTTAATATTCGAACGAAAGCATCTTCGCTCTCTCTCTCTCTCTGACGTCACATAATACTGTCTCCATTCGGACATTATTATAATCGAATGTGCAATAACTAATCGTGCCAATTTTCTCACTCGCGAGAAATCTCGATATTCGCTTCTCATGAAAGATAGAATAAATAAAAAAAATTTCCTCGATAAAATGTAAAAAAACTGATTGTAAAAATATTTTCTCCATCATTTAAATAAGCGTAACCGAGGGTAATAAATGATTAAAATGACCGGTTATGTTTCTTATCGAGAAGTGCCGTGACTTCTTAAATGTAAAAGTTCCTTAATTGGCTGCAGAGGTCGAAAATCGTAACGGGAGATCCGTCCGCTCGTCACGAGGGGGGTGAATATCGAGCGAATATATGTGCGTTTTTACGTGCGTTTAAGCGAGGCTGAAAAAGGCGATCGCGTGTCACGCGTGTAATGTATAAACTCGCTTGGTCATCGAGTCAAGGTAGAATTGAATATTCGTCGTCTACGAGGTTACTGGAAGGTTGTAAGGGGAGACTCTGATGGCGTGACTTTTTCAAATTCGTCCTCGGTCACGCTGCGATCGCTACCTAGTAATTGAAAATTTACTTGCAACAGCAATTGTCCGCTCGTTTCGAGCTCCGTCGATCCAAGATTACTCGAGAATAGAGAGGGAACAAGTATTCAGATATATATGTATTTTTCCTCTTAATCTAATAGCGAAAGATTTATGTTCCGAGCAATCTGTAAGCTGTATCCTGATGAGGTAATTCAAAAAGAGAATTAAAGGATTTTTTAAATTGAAATAAATTATTTATATAAAATTAAAATAAAGGATTTATACTTTTCCTTACCCTCACAAATTAAAATTAAGATATATATATATATATATATGAAAAACTTGAGACGGCGATTAGAAAGTGCGCGACGAAATAAAATTCATCTTTTGAGCAAAGTAAAATTTTTGTCTCCTGTACTTTCAAAATTTTCATGCATCGAAGAAATGGTGAAGACGTGAAGAAAAATTCTTCTAAGTGTTTTTCTTATCGTTAGCGAAATCTAATTAAGAATTATTAAACCGCGTAATAATTATGGAGCCGTGAACCGGTTAACTAATTGAATAAAATTGAAACAAAATAAAACAAAGCGCTTTTGATGTAAATTACAATTCCTCGGGCAAAAATTAGATCGATTCTCTTTGAGCCGCTCGAGGGACCAGAAATTGTCGAGATTGTGTAAAGTTTGGGAACTTTGGGAATCGATGATCGAGCTCTATGTGTAACATCATGGCGCCTAAGGAAATTGCGGGAGACACGATAATTAACGGGGTCGGGATATAAAACGAACGCTTTCAAATAGCTATAAATAAAAACTAGGTTCAGTCATGTCACTCGCAGTGTACTAAAGATAAACATTCTCTCTTTTCTCGTTGAAAGTGATTTAATCGACGCAAACAGAATTTTCCACGCCGGCTTGAACTTACCGTACCTCCTTTGCGAGGATATCAAACGTTAGAAGTTAAGAAGCTCCTTAGAAGCGAAGGAAATTGACGCATTCGGCTTCGAATCGCAAATTACTCTCGAGATCTCCGGCCGCCTGAAACGGAGCCTAAGCGACTGCGTATTTATCGCACGAATTAACGCACGATGCACTTTGCATGCGCATACACGATCCACTTGCGCCGTAAAGCGGATTATTTATATCCGCCGTATCCTTCCGAGAGAAAAATTTGTCGCTTGGAGCAACAAGCTGTCGTTTCTCGCGCTTCTTTTATCTCGCTCGCTGTTTTTCCCCCGCGTTCTCAATGATTGTAGATGCGTTAATTTACATTAATAATCGTCATAGCGATTCTTATCAAGCGATCGTTCGTATATCTGAAAAATCCGAAAGAGAAAGATATAAAAGTTCTTGTAAAATTCACCCGAGAGCGTAAACCGCTACGACGTAATTCGTCACCGCGAGGTTTAACGTGTCTTCATCTTGGAAATCCGCGAACAGACACCGTAAAGGAGGTTTATCTCAATTTCCATCTCGCGAGGCGTTCATCATCCTTCGTCGACGTCAAGCCGAATTATTAATTATCCGCGTAATTATTCACAACTCTTTCGGAGGAGGCAAAAGGCGTCGAGATAAATCGTTGACACATTTCCGTTGTCGCGTCGCTTTTATCGCACATGTAACTTTTCGTTCAATCTCTTTCGGTAAAAGTTATTTATACATATATGTGTGTTTGTAAAACGTTATATGCGCGCGCGTTTACAAGCTCTCTATTGGGATTTGGAAAATAATCGATTATAAAGATTTCTACGGTGAAGCCTCTCGGCGAGAGCCGTTACATTTACCGTTGACGAGTTTATTCGCGGTTGGTCGGATTCCACCCTACTTCTCTTCGTGTTCCCAGAGGAACGCTTGCGCCGATATCCAGTGTCAGAGAACGATGGGGAAGAACGGTTCGCGTTCTTCCGCGAAAGGGAAGAAATAAAGTTGAAGAGACGGCGGAAAAATAAAAGATCGCGCTTTCGTTCGGTTTGCTTTCGATTTTTCTTATTCGCAAAAGAGCGAATTGGCGTAATTATTCCGCTCCCCCCCCCCTACCCTTTCCCTTCCCCAATTCTCTCCTCGCCTTTTCTCTCCCCATATCTATGATAGTGTGGATCGTGCATACGCGAGGCGCAATAAATAAAACGATAGATCTTTTTTGATCGCCGCGAGAGATCCCTCGCGTTACGTAATATCCTTAACGACATAAGCGATATAACAACTTCCAATGTGGATTATAAAAATATTCAATCTTTGTCGTACGAACTAGTTAACCTATTGATATGTAAACTATCGATATGTAAAATTGATATGTAAAGTCACGGACCAATGTGATCCGTATGCCGCGTGGATCCACGAAGGGATTGTAGTTTGTCTCGCGGATCCGCGTTTCTATTTTATTTTGGCCGGCGTTATTGTAACTTCGTGTGTATATGTATGTATGTATGTGTGTTTGCGTGTATGTTTGTGTACATTTATGTGTGCGCGTCCTTTATATACGCGTACGCTTACACTGATAATGCAATAACAAGACGCTGATTTCGCGTGCATCCGTCAATGTCGATGCTCTCTCTCATCGTGGAACGTCAGCCCGTTGACAACTTTTTCTCGAAAACAAAGGACTAGATTAACTATTTTAATAAATAAACTACTTATCCTTGATCGGTGTGTCCCCGAAGAGATCAGGTCAAGTATCGCTGATGTTGTAATCCCGAAGAGTCTTCATCGACGTCAGCTCGGATCTTGTATTCGGCTCGCAGTGGTCAATTCCGCCGCTGATTGGTAACGATGTCTCTTCTTCTTCGGTGACAGGAGGATATTTGATCCTAGTTAAAGGATCGTGCTCGCCGCTGGATACGCGCACGATCCGCGTCGATAACGAACGAGTCGTTCTCTCCACGATGGTTATTCCTCCGGCCAGCCGAGATCCTCGCCGACCAGCTCGTAGAAGCGTTGATTATGCTCATTGAAGAACTTCCTCAGCTTCGTCACAACCATCGGACTGACACGCGGGTGACGGCGCCCTTTGCTCTCCTTCAGACACTTCTCCGAGGTCTCGTTCCTCAGGCAATAAAAGCCCTTGGTGTGATTAAAGTAGAAGTTGTGCCGGCCGATGCGCGATTCGAGCCCGAGGAAATTCTCGATTCGGCGCAGCTGCGGCACCGGGTCCTCGATCAATTGATCACCGTTCACTATGAGGATCTGCTCCCTGGGGAACACCTCCAGCCAGCGGTGCATATAGGTGTGGTAGAGAGAGATGGCGACCGGTCTGTAGGATTCGTTAATGGTACCGTCGGGTCGCATAACGAGCTCCTCGAAAGTGCGCGCCGTTGGCTGCTGCTGTTGCGGCGTGCCGTTGTTGATTAACGTAGACGCGGTCGCGGCGTGCGTGCGTAATTGCGTGTAATCCGATATCGCCCGGGTGACCGGTTCCCGCACGATCAACAGCAGCTTCACGCTGCCGTTCATCGCGCGAATCCTTTCGGGCACCTCCGGGGTGACGAAGTAACTCGGGCTCTTCTCGATAGTGATCTGCCCCTTGAAGGAATAGGGCATCTTGCGCCGGTACCATTCAAGACCCTTCCCATAATTGTCGTCACGGTCGAAGAAGTGAACCTCACCGGCCGCCTTCTGTATCTGCGGATGCAGGAAGAGCATCTCCAGCAATGCCCTTGTCCCGCATTTGCGTACGCCGATTATGATGGCCTGGGGGAGGTGGCGATTCGTCCGCGGAAAATGTACCTTGGAGGTGGAGAAAAGAAGCGGTGGCGTCGCGCGTACCTGCCATAAATCATCGTAGCAGTGGCAGAACCATATACGTGAAGCTCTTCGGAGACATTAACGCGATATGGAATTCTAGTCAGAGAGAGACACGTACCTGGGAGACCAGCTCGACCGTGCGCCCTTCGACGGCGGAGACAGCGTGGATGCTATAAACGGCGCTGTCGTAAAGTATGTGGAAGGTGAGGAAGAGGGATAGCAAGGCGACCGACAGGAAAGCAACAGCCATCTTCGATCTGGATACGCCGACTACCAGGATGCAATCCGAAGCGTCACCCTCGGCCGGCCTCATGGCGGAGCGGGACATCCACCTGCAACAAGCATCAAGAAACGCCATTGTCTCGCCAGATATATTCAAAGTATAATCGACTCGTACCCCGTTCTCCCCTTTCTCCCCTCTTCTCCATGCGCGATTCGAAGAGATATTCTCTCGATCCTCAAAGGGCAATCGTGTTATTCCCTCGTTGTTTTTCCCTCTTTCTTAGCACGCAACAGTGCCGTTAGTTACGGACAGTGTCTCTAATTTATTCTTTCCTCGTCGAGGCGCGGCAGGAATGATTAAACCCCGTGATCGTCGATTATTACAGTGTACCGTGCACAGCGCGGATGTGCACCTACTCTAATCCAACTTGCAGGCCATTACAACTTTAAGTTCAAGCCTGATTTATCGGAATTCCTCTCTCTCGATAAATGTGTACGATGTTGGAAAATTCGTGTTTTCTTGTTAAAAAATAGGCCGGTTAAAATTTTTATGTTAAATATTTAGTACATTCATGTATTTATTTATGACTGTTGTATTAATTGAACTCAAATGTTAAATTATTAAAACAACTGAAAAAAGTATAAAAATAATACAATGTGCACATATTTTTAATTTTACACAATAGACACGTTCTGTATTATTAGTAACAGAATTTATCTGTTAAAAAATTTACAGAAAAAAATATTAATTTTATTCTACGATAGGAGTGAGAGTGACAACAGATAACATTTTTCCAAGTTAATTTTATCATTAAAAATATGTTGATTTTACACAAAATTTATTTCAAATTACTATGAAATTTGCATTCATTTCGCGTTGAAATATTAATATAATATTAGTGTCACCATTTAACATATCCATATTATGTTAAATTAATACAAACATTCGTGAGGACCGTTAGGGACATGCAATATATGTTAAATTTAAGCCAAATTTTCAAACAGTATAAGATTAATTAATTATTTTGCCGCACATCAGGATTTGTTTTTCGCGCAAGGGTTCCGACTGAAGGAGCCGAAACAATTTAGGATCCACCGCAGTGGCTCGTGACTGATAATTACGCGCAGCTGATTGGCATTTACACGAAACGCTACGGTTACTGGTGCAAATTTATCGCGTGACGGACGAACAAAGCGGTTGTCAATGCCGCGCTCGCTAATTTCGTTCACCATTGAATGCGGGTTCAAAAGTATCGATCGGTGTCGGTGGATTTTCCGACGTGGTTTACCGCAAGCCGTACGTTTAAGATTTTCGTGGCTCTCTCTCTCTCTTTCTCCGCGAAGGATAAATCATCAGCCCGCATGCTGTCGCGTAAGCGAAAAATAATGGACCTTCATCAAGGCTCGATTAAACTCTTCAACTATATCACATAGACGATACATTTTAAATTTTAGATATATATTTACACGTATCCTCTCTTTTCGATGTGTTTACTATCGATAATTATTATCGCGCTCGAGATATATATCTAGATGGATAATAAAAGGAGCGAGAATAGGCGTTTTCTCGCACATTCAACTTGCTTCAAATTGCATTTGTCATCTTAACTGAAACGTTTACAGCATTAGCGCAACAGGCATGTAAATTACATGTTCCCGAGCGAATAAAGATCTCGTGGTAAAAGTTATACGCGGAGGATGAAGCACGAAGGAACGAATTGGAATTCACAAGTGACGAAACTAGTCGTAGTCGCGAGCTCTTAAACTCCGAATAGCTAACGAACTTGCGAAACGAGAGGACGTGGAAGGACGAAGAAGGGGGCGGAAGAGC
>NW_021849866.1:932572-989338 GCF_003651465.1 Formica exsecta | reverse complement strand
GACGAAGAAGGGGGCTGAAGAGCGGAGGATCGATCCGCTATAAATGATGCAGAAAGGTCGGTACCCCTGAGACAGAGAGCGCAATCTAAACTAGATGTGGTTGCATATCGTATTCCGACGTAATGGCTCCTCTAACGTTTATCGCCGATACGCTTTAATCCATCGCGTTACATCATTGTTGGTTTCTCATTGATTTGTCAGAAAGAGACCGAGAAAGAGAGAGAGAGAGAGAGAGAGAGAGAAAGAGAGTAATAGAAAAAAACTATATATTTCTCGTCCCAATGCTCGGTCTTAATTACAACACGAGTTGCAATTAGCGAATCTGTCGTGTCGTTGGTAACGAAATCGCTTCTCCCTCATCCCTTTTCGCCTCTTCCTCTCTTTTCCGCTCGAGAATCTTGAAAAACCGCTCACGTTCGCGAGAGATTGCGGAGATATTTATATGCGGGAGTGTGTACGCTTTCCCGTACAATTTTCCGTATCCGTAAATATAGTATATACATACATAGATACTTGATGCCGTGAACGAGAAGTTTTCGACGCCGTATACGTATTCGCGGACGTTTTAATATTATACCTCTATTTGGAGAACGCTCGAAATAACACTCGCGTTATAGTCCCGGACTCCCCCCGGACGCTGCACGACGGGAGCCCCATTTGATGCGCGAGTTTTCTGGGGCTAAAATTTGCTTTGTGCCGTGGCGCAGCGCGGCAGGCCGAGGTGTTTCCGTGGGAAATACGCGGCCCGTGTTATCCGGACAAATTGCAATTTCCAGAGTTGCCTTCCGCGTCGTTGCACCCCCTGCCGGGGCCCCGCCGTTCCCCTCACTATCGAATACGACCGCGCTATTTACTCATTATCGCCGTAGCGTTTCCACGTATAATTATACGGTCAAGTAAGTTTACTACGCGTTAATATAATCCCATAGACAATAGACATCTGAGGCCGATTTCACTTTGTTCGGGCATGGAATTTGACGCTCCCGAGACGCTTACGAGAAAAAAAGCAATATAAAAATTAAAAAAAAAAAAAAATAAAAAAGAGAGACGAACAACCCTCCGTTCCATTAAAATTGAATATTATCTTATCTGATTCAATAGAAGGACGCGAGGGGAGAGCGGCAATTTTCTCGTCGGGAGAGATCACAAGCGCGGAAACTTCAATCAGCTGATTACGTATCCGATGCTCACGGATACCGAGCTCGATGTAATCGAATCGTGCAAATCAGAGGAAGGAATATAGCGAAATATATTTCGCGTATGTAGCTTTTAATGGTAATCTTTAATACTTACAAGACATCTATGGGAGATTGAGGAGACCACTCTTGACGAGGCCGCGCCTTGTTGGGCATCTGCCTTTTTTTATACGTTCACATTTTCGGAGTTTCTGAAACAATGTAGAGGACAAATCGTTAGGGAAAACGCCTATATTTATCTTATTCGCGCGAACAATAATCAATCATATTCTGTAATTAAATATTTTAATATAATGATGATATAATGACGATGAGCTCGTTATATTAAAATATATAAAGAATGAATTAAAGATCAGCACGAGCAATAAAGGTTGCTTTGAATATTTAAATGATTTAATGAACAATAAAAACATAGGATGTTTCAACAGACACAAATGAGTTGAAACATCCCACGTTTTTATTGTTCATAAAATAACGAAAATATTCAAAACAACCTTCATTACTCGCGTTGGCCTTTAATTCATCCTTTATAAATATTTTTAATCGGCGTTATTATTTCACGATGCGCGGGTAATAAATAATAGAATAATTACGCGATAATTTTAAACTTTACAGGATACTTGATAAATAATGCTCACGTCTATAACGACGTTGAGGGACAAACGTTAGAACGGTGTTATGGGAAATCAAACGCTTTTCAAGAGATTCTCTCGCGGCGACCCAGTTGCAGAGCTCGTAACTTGCATAGAGCAAGTAAGTAGGATCACTCGGCGGGGAATAGCAAGTTTTCTCATTCGAAACTCTTCGTTCGTAGATAGTATTGTTAAAAGCTCCGTGCGTATGGATGCATTTCAAATGTATCCTATTTCCTTCGAATCGCTCATCTCTCAAGCTCTCGTCTTCGACGAAACGCGAGGCACACATATTTATATGTTGTTACGCTCGTCGATATTTAGGGTAGATAGCTTTAAGAGACTATAAACGTTTCCTCGAGAAACGATATCGATTTATGCCTCTATATGTCCTCTGTATCCATTATATTTACGTCTCTCTCTCTCTCTCTATCCTTTTCATAAATAAGCAGAAATTTCATTTCTACGAAACGATTATTCTTATCTAGGTATACTGTATGTATACAGACTTTTGTTCACCGGTGCATTCTTCGGAAAACCAGATGCGACGATGCACAACGGTGTATAAACACGCATATCCATTCATCTACGACGTTACGACACGTGTACCATTACGCTCGTTGATATATCGCGACGTTCTATCTGAGAACGTGGGACGACGATCTATGCATTACCACATTATATCTGTCCCCGTTGCGCGATGCATCGTATGTATATGTATATATATATAATATAATAACGTATCAAATAAAATAAAAAAACTGCCAAGGAGGCTCTCCTGAATATAATCATAGAGAAAGTGACGTAATTGAGAACCAGGGTAAGTAGGGCCTGATAAGAATTTTATTATTAATCAAAAGATGTCAATCGTCACGAATATAATAGCGTACGTATTTCTAAAATAATACCGACGTGTAAGAAATAAGAGGAATAAAATGAGAATGCAAAAAGTTGCGGTCGATTTTCGATATCGCTGGCCTTGAATACTGTCATCGCAAGAATGCACATCGATCGAAGTGCGCTTCGACATGGGAGTTGCTCGGGGGCTGTCGATTCGTTTCCACGTTTGTTCTAAATGCGCCTGCCTATTTTCATCTACGCCAGTCTGGCGACCGTCTGACCGTTGCACGAAATAACAAGGACAGGTCGCGTCGCGACGAGTCACGCTGAAAGATGAATCGATATATCGAATGCGCACATAACTCACGACATTCTTTCGCTTGCGTAACCGGCGATGGAATTAGCGACGGAAGTGAAATTGCATTATATTTATAGAGAGAGAGAGAGAGAGAGAGAGAGAAGGCTCACCGCGCTACCCTGACATTCCGCTGTCTACTCTTCTTGGGTCTAGACGGAAAATTGCTATTTTTTTTCTTTTTTTTTTTTTCATAAGCAAGTACTGTCGGATAAGATAATCTTATGCATGGAAATGACGAATTAGGGTAAAGAGGATATTAAAAGTTGAAAATGCAAACGTCGCGTTTCTCTTTAAGAGGATGGAAAATAGGACTGAAAGATGATAATTCTTGCAGCCACATAAGGCCAAGCTTTATCCTCGACTTTGTCTTAGAATTGACTTTAAATTAATTGAATAATATCAAACTAATAGAAAACGTGATATAACTATGTGTTGCGTTAAATATCGATCGGTGAGCAATTTTCTTTCCGGTTTTGCTTTCGCATCGCATTGAATAGGAAGACACGAAAGGCTGTTTTATTCTTAAGAATGCTATAATCTTAACCAATTACGATTTTCTCCTAACTAACTTTGATGAGGCTTGGAGAAAAAATGCAAATTCCATCAAATTGCATGATTCCCGGACGACGCCTATAAGAATCGTTCGAGGGTTACCGCTACTTTAACGATCGCTTTGGAAAGTTGCCGGTCGATGTGTCTGAAGCACGCGAAAACGCTAAAAGTTCGCCCGCCGTGCCCGAATAGCGAATAGCAACGATAGCGAGACTGCAATCGATACTTTCCTAGAAACTTCCAAGTACATCGTGAATTTGACATATCGGTTAAAAGCATCGAGAGGAAATATTTTTCCATCGACCGTACACGAAGGTATATAAATATGAAAAATAATCCTCTATCTTGAATCTAATACACCTGTTAGAAAATTTGGCTTAAATTTAATATATATCACATATCCCAAACGGTCCACACAAATTTTTGTGTTAATTTAACATAATACGGATATGTTAAATGGTGACACTAATATTATGTTAATATTTCAATACAAAAATGAATGCAAACTTTGTAGTAATTTGAAATAAATTTTATCCAAAATCGATTTTTAATGATAAAATAATTTGTAGAATAAAATCAACATTTTTTTCTATAAATTTTAACAGATAAATCCTATCATTAATAATACGGAACATATCTATTGTGTAAAATTAAAAATATGTGCACTTTGTTATTTTCACACTTTTTTCAGTTATTTAAATAATTTAACATTTATTACATGAATGTGTTAAATATTTAAAAAATTTAACCGACATATTTTTTAACAAGAAAACACAAGTTTTCCAACAGAGTGTATAAATTCTTTAGAGTCGCGCGACGAATATTTCCGAAATTCAAGTCGAGGAACATCTGCGATGAGGCACATTTGTGGTCCTAAAACGGGCAGAGGATCGGCAAAGGATTAGCGATTACTTTGGATTGTTCTCTGAAATTGAACGTCGCCAGAGATAAGACAGGTCGGAATAAGTTTGACGGAGTTAAGCCGCTTGCTTAAATAATGGCACGCGGCACTCGAAGATTCGTGCCCGAACTTATTCTCTCCCTTATCGAAGGGTCGAATAATTCGCTGGACCGATGAAAAGTTGGTATCGCCGAGATAAGGCGCACATTTGTCAGCGAAGGGCCGCGCATTCCTATTACAGATAAACGTTATCTCCTGAAAAGCTCCTCGTAAACGCAAGTACGAAATTAAGCGCAAAACTGCGTTTCCCAAGGCAAATAAAAGAGAAAGATGAGAGGTCTTTTACAAAGGATTCGATTACCTTAACCGATTTTCGTTTGGAAGCTAACGAGAAACTTTTTAAGTTCAGCACGATTTCTAGAATCAGCAATACTACTCTCTTACAGTTCTCTCTCTCTCTCTCTCTCTCTCTCTCTCTGCTCCCCCCCCCATCCTCTGCTTCTTTTATCAAGGACACTTGACATAGTTTCCGATTTCATCGAGTGTTCTTCATCGACACATTTCTGCCGTATAGCTCTAGGGACGGAGAGGTCAAATGTTCATTATAGTTTCGACATATAAAGTGAACCTTGAACTTGTTCGATTCTTTCCCAACGTTGAAATTCTATAGATGTCACACGTTTTCTCCCCTCTCATTTATTCGGCCAAACTTCGCTAAAGTATGGCCGAATCGACAAATATAAACACGCAAACGTAAAGTAAAAATTTTTATACATTTTGTGCGCGGCTTATCTGGCAGTGGTAAAAATTCTTAATTTACATATTCGCGGTTTTTTTTTTGTTCTTGCTTCATTAAATTTTTTAATAGTCGATAAAGTTTTCCGCTAGAAAAATTAAAATTAAAGAATTCTCGTTTTTTATTCGCGACGACGCGAAGGTCTGAAATAAAATGCGCGAAGAAAAGAAATTGGTTATGCATACTATAATAATCCAACTACGCTTGTGTTTATAGGTAACCCTCATAGAAAACGCGTTAATTGCCACCGTTTAATAGCAACCAATAAAATGAAGATATATATGAACGAGAATCGCACTCGAGAATTCTTCACTGAAATATGTAAGCAGAGAGACGTCTTTCGTAATCGATCTCATCGAAGAGATGAGATTATTCCAATCTCCTATTCTAAATCGCCTGAGGATTGGCTTTACCTTTTCGTCGAGCGTAGGAGGTCAGGTCAGGGAATTGAGTGTCGGCCGCAGACCTCTTCGTGACGTATTCATTAATCGCGTTGCGTAGGAGAATCGTGTCGTACACGTGAGTGGAGTATCGTAGGCGTATACGAACGATCGCGGATGGGGAGGGAGAGGGAGGAGGATGGAAGAGGGTAGTAAGCGTAAGCGTAGTAACAGTAGTAGAGAGGGGCCCAGTAGTAGCGGGGAGGGGGCGCGGGGATATCTACTCTGTGTTCTGTCCTGGCTTATTGCCGTCAGACTGATAGAAAGAGAGAGACGGAGAAATAGAAAGGAAAAAGAGAGAGAGAGAGAGAGGGATAGAAGGTGAGATAGAACGCGTGCGCACTCGCCACCGAGTACGGCCACTGAGTCAAGGTCTCTCTGACTGGCGATCGACCTGACCTCGCTTTTATCCTTAAAACGAGTGACGGACGACGAGACATCGATCGGAGACACGCAAGTGCGTGGTAATCGTGTCCGACAAGCTGCTTGACATTTTTACAAATAGCTTACACAACTTGTATCGCGATAGTATCTTGTTTTCCCTCGGACTAAGTCCTCATCAATTTTCGATATCACGAAATACTCGACTACTTGTACGTAGTAGTTTACGTACCTTTGAGAAGGGCCCGCAAGCGGGAATAAACAAATTATATGTCCGCGTCTGTGCCGTGAATGAATGACGTTCGTCTCCGCGAGTAGTAAAAGTCCCGTATTGATCAGACGCGCGCGTGGCGTCGCCCACGCGAGGATAAGCGTGGGTGACACAAATTAGCCCAAATACTTTTGTAAATAACTGATGTTCCGGTTGTCCAGAACGCAAACGAGCTGCAAAGTGGTTTGAATTAATGCGCTCTTTGCTCTATGAAGAATTCTTTCCTCTCCTCGAGTTCCTCCCTTTCCTCAAGTTTTTTCATTTAGTTAGTTGAACTAACCAAGGCGATTCGCCGATGAGAATTGCCTCGGATCCTATTATTCGCTCGCCACGAACGATATTTGATTAATTGCGTGCGTTTCGCTCGCTCGAGAATTTGTACAGCCGCGATAGAACGTTCTTTATCGCGAGGATTCTACAACAAGCGACGCAAAGCTACGTTATGAAATATACATTGATATCAAATAACGAATTTATCATTTTCGCGATACGACCGTGCTTCAAACACGTTCATGAATATTCACGGGAAAGAAAAAAGGAACATGTGTGCGCTGCTCAACTACGCGTTCGTTTTATTCGTTTATTCGCGTCATTTATATCCTCTCGCTTTAATTAATTTCTCATAATTTTCAAAAAAAAACGGAAACGAACAACGTAAACGGATGTAAATATTCATTGCGGGTTAAAGCGAATAAAATCGCGGATATAAAACGCCGAGGTCCGCTTTCAGTAAATTCATTCGTCTGCCCCGACGTGTGTTTATGGATATCGTTAAAGAACAACACACACAATCGGGTCAAAAGTTCACGTGTCTTTCCGATGATGCGGGTATAGCTTTATAATACGCGACGAGATGTAACCAAATGATGCCACGATCTCCGTGTAACTCGATATTAATAGGCCGGGATAAGTCGGGATGTGTCGTGAAGAAAACGCGACTTTATTTCAACTACTAATAACTATCCATTTTACACCGAGCTCGGTAACCGAAGCGCTTTATTTTCGAAATTTAATGCACGACAAGTTAGATCGTGGTACATAATTCGCGGCGCATTACGCCGATGCATTACAGCGCGATAAAACCTTAATATAAGCTGCATGCCTTCCTCTCGTTGGCGAGCTCGTGAACGAACAGTTCACGTTCTCCGTTCACACGTGACATTTAAAGTTGCAAGATTAAAGACAAAACAATATTCGTAAAAATATTGTATTGATATCGAAAATTTTCGGAAACTTAAATCTTGTCTCGGTCTTGAGTGAATCTTGGTAGTAAAAATCTCATCTTGTATTATCTTGTCTCGATTTTATCAACAATTTTTGTCTTTTACTAAACAATTGTTTAAATAAAATAATATTTAACAATATATAATCTTTATAATATATAATAATTTAAGATTATTATTCAACAAAAATTAAATAGGCAATAAAGGACCAGTGCAGTAAATAAGACGCGCACAGATAAGATTATTAATTACATGAATTAGATATAATCTACATAAAGCGCAAAAACGTACGTTTTGATCCCTTTTAGAACCATTTTCAGCGCGTGCAAAAAAATCGGTTAATAATTAATCGAAGAGTAGAACATGTATCGAGCAATCAGAAAGTTAAGAATATATGAATAGTCAGTATTACTAAAATTTGCTTCGAAATCCATAGAATGATCACATGCAGCTCTGCTCTCTCAATGCATAACCCCGAAATAAAACCTAACATTTTTTTTATAATTATAATTATTTATGTCATTCGTTTACTTCCCAAAACACTACACACACGTATTAAATAACTAATTAAAAATCTTGTCCTGATTTTGTCTCGAATTTTGAAACAAGACAAGATAATTTCAAGTCTTGATGTCTCGTGCAAGTGACATCCATATCCCTCACACATCTTTTTTTTCCTTTCTTTTTCTCTCCCGTCTGTTAACTCGGTCTACTGAGCACAGGTGTTTGTAATCGAATGCCGCGAAACCCGAAATCGAATTGGAAGGTCGGAAGACGCGTGGCGGAAGAAGGGTCGAACCTTATATCGTCGGTTCCGTTTCGCGAAAAACGAACTTTATCTCTTCCTCCGAGAAGTCAGCAAGACAGCATCATTAGTTTTATTTTCGAGTTTTACGGCAAATGCGAGCTGAAGCTGCGTAAATTATCCAGCATACCATTTTACAGCTCGAAGAATTGCGCTCAATCGTAAAAAAAAAAAAGAAGAAATTTACGATGTTTTATTCGCACGCAGGTGGATTATCTGGCCATCGTTAAATTTTAAGGGCGCCAGAAAGCATTTACGACGTCCGTAAACATTATGAGCGATAGTAATCCTTTCCTATTTCCGATTTCCAGCATCAGAGGCGTGAAAATTGTTTTCAAGCTCATTTAAAAGTGTGGAAGAAATGTTTTTTACATTCCTTCCTCAAATAAGCAACATATCTGAAGCTCATATAGGGCGAAAAGAACTTTGCGGTTTGAAGCTCGTACGTGACCGAGTCGACTAAATGTCACAATGTGATTGTCCAACTTTTGTTACGCTCGCGCTCTCGTGCGAATAATGTCGTTTCACGTGGATGCCACTCGACTGGACCCGTTGCAAATATAGTCCCGTTCCCGATAGCATCCGCATTCGGATTTATTTTACCGTCAGTTTCGCACACGGAAAGATAACGCAACCGAGGAAAAAGGGAAAACGAGAAAATAGAAAAAGTTCGATGCGAGGGAAAAAGTTCTAGTCTGGAAAAGATCCATTTCAAATTCTTTTCAGAAGGGGCTTCTTGCGAAATGGGACATCGTAGGGTGCTCCCAAAATACAGTATGTTTCACTCCGATGCCAGTTTTTTAAATTAGTGTAATTATAATAGAACATGAATTTTTTTAATTAGTGTAATTATATAATAGAATACACTTGAAAAAGTTTAATCAAACATTTTAGGAACGCCCTACATACGCGCTATCAATTTCCAAGAGGCGCATAACTAAAATTCTTTCAAACTTTTTTGCCAAGATATCTGGAATACTTTTATAAAACATAATTAAGTTAAAATAACTTGGAAATGCGAGACTCGGATATATCTTTAGACGCTTCGCGGAATGTAATACAAGTTTATCGAAAGTTCATAAAAATAACGATAACGCGTATGAAAATACATGTTTTACTAGACGCCGAGAACGAGAGTAAACACGATTATCGCGTCATTATCACTGGCTTGATATTATCCACGTACAGTGGGGGACGTGAATTAAGTTAATTACCGGAGAGTGCTTTCTCGTAGAGGTCCGCCGCCTCCCGCAGACCTTTTGCGCCGGTGAAAATGCGCGAAAGTAAAGCCGTTTTAAAAGTGAGTTAATACTTTAACAATCGCGGAAAGTTTTGTACAGGTTCGAAAGATGGGGAAGGGGAAAGGAGGGGGGACTTCGAAGTCGAATACCCCGTATACTCCACGTAGTTGCGCTTTAATCTATTCAGCCACCAGGCTCAACTTCTCCTGGACATTTTGCAACTTACTCGTTAATGTTGTTCCGCGGAAATCTACTCCTTGCGAGAATGGCTCGCAGACAGGACGCGTAATGGAAATAATCCATTCACTTAATTCGTTGCGAGAATGATTAGTTAATTATTAAAACCGCCTTAAATGGCCAAAAAGTGGATTATATACACATTGGAAAATTTGTTTTCTTGTTAAAAAATATGCAGGTTAAACTTTTTGTGCTAAATATTTAACACATTCATGTGTTAATTACATATTACTGTTGTATTAATGGAACTCAAATGTTAAAGTATTAAAACAACTGAAAAAAAATGTAAAAATAATTTGATCCCTTTTAGAACCATTTTCAGCGCGTGCAAAAAAATCGGTTAATAATTAATCGAAGAGTAGAACATGTATCGAGCAATCAGAAAGTTAAGAATATATGAATAGTCAGTATTACTAAAATTTGCTTCGAAATCCATAGAATGATCACATGCAGCTCTGCTCTCTCAATGCATAACCCCGAAATAAAACCTAACATTTTTTTTATAATTATAATTATTTATGTCATTCGTTTACTTCCCAAAACACTACACACACGTATTAAATAACTAATTAAAAATCTTGTCCTGATTTTGTCTCGAATTTTGAAACAAGACAAGATAATTTCAAGTCTTGATGTCTCGTGCAAGTGACATCCATATCCCTCACACATCTTTTTTTTCCTTTCTTTTTCTCTCCCGTCTGTTAACTCGGTCTACTGAGCACAGGTGTTTGTAATCGAATGCCGCGAAACCCGAAATCGAATTGGAAGGTCGGAAGACGCGTGGCGGAAGAAGGGTCGAACCTTATATCGTCGGTTCCGTTTCGCGAAAAACGAACTTTATCTCTTCCTCCGAGAAGTCAGCAAGACAGCATCATTAGTTTTATTTTCGAGTTTTATGGCAAATGCGAGCTGAAGCTGCGTAAATTATCCAGCATACCATTTTACAGCTCGAAGAATTGCGCTCAATCGTAAAAAAAAAAAAGAAGAAATTTACGATGTTTTATTCGCACGCAGGTGGATTATCTGGCCATCGTTAAATTTTAAGGGCGCCAGAAAGCATTTACGACGTCCGTAAACATTATGAGCGATAGTAATCCTTTCCTATTTCCGATTTCCAGCATCAGAGGCGTGAAAATTGTTTTCAAGCTCATTTAAAAGTGTGGAAGAAATGTTTTTTACATTCCTTCCTCAAATAAGCAACATATCTGAAGCTCATATAGGGCGAAAAGAACTTTGCGGTTTGAAGCTCGTACGTGACCGAGTCGACTAAATGTCACAATGTGATTGTCCAACTTTTGTTACGCTCGCGCTCTCGTGCGAATAATGTCGTTTCACGTGGATGCCACTCGACTGGACCCGTTGCAAATATAGTCCCGTTCCCGATAGCATCCGCATTCGGATTTATTTTACCGTCAGTTTCGCACACGGAAAGATAACGCAACCGAGGAAAAAGGGAAAACGAGAAAATAGAAAAAGTTCGATGCGAGGGAAAAAGTTCTAGTCTGGAAAAGATCCATTTCAAATTCTTTTCAGAAGGGGCTTCTTGCGAAATGGGACATCGTAGGGTGCTCCCAAAATACAGTATGTTTCACTCCGATGCCAGTTTTTTAAATTAGTGTAATTATAATAGAACATGAATTTTTTTAATTAGTGTAATTATATAATAGAATACACTTGAAAAAGTTTAATCAAACATTTTAGGAACGCCCTACATACGCGCTATCAATTTCCAAGAGGCGCATAACTAAAATTCTTTCAAACTTTTTTGCCAAGATATCTGGAATACTTTTATAAAACATAATTAAGTTAAAATAACTTGGAAATGCGAGACTCGGATATATCTTTAGACGCTTCGCGGAATGTAATACAAGTTTATCGAAAGTTCATAAAAATAACGATAACGCGTATGAAAATACATGTTTTACTAGACGCCGAGAACGAGAGTAAACACGATTATCGCGTCATTATCACTGGCTTGATATTATCCACGTACAGTGGGGGACGTGAATTAAGTTAATTACCGGAGAGTGCTTTCTCGTAGAGGTCCGCCGCCTCCCGCAGACCTTTTGCGCCGGTGAAAATGCGCGAAAGTAAAGCCGTTTTAAAAGTGAGTTAATACTTTAACAATCGCGGAAAGTTTTGTACAGGTTCGAAAGATGGGGAAGGGGAAAGGAGGGGGGACTTCGAAGTCGAATACCCCGTATACTCCACGTAGTTGCGCTTTAATCTATTCAGCCACCAGGCTCAACTTCTCCTGGACATTTTGCAACTTACTCGTTAATGTTGTTCCGCGGAAATCTACTCCTTGCGAGAATGGCTCGCAGACAGGACGCGTAATGGAAATAATCCATTCACTTAATTCGTTGCGAGAATGATTAGTTAATTATTAAAACCGCCTTAAATGGCCAAAAAGTGGATTATATACACATTGGAAAATTTGTTTTCTTGTTAAAAAATATGCAGGTTAAACTTTTTGTGCTAAATATTTAACACATTCATGTGTTAATTACATATTACTGTTGTATTAATGGAACTCAAATGTTAAAGTATTAAAACAACTGAAAAAAAAAGCGTAAAAATAATACAATGTGCGCATATTTTTCATTTTACACAATAGACATGTTCCGTATTATTAGATTAGTGACAGAATTTGTCTGTTAAAATTTACGGGAAAAAAATGTTGATTTTATTCTACAATAGGAGTGAGAATGATTACAGACCGTCGATAACATTTTTCCAAGTTAATTTTATCATTAAAAATATGTTGATTTTACACAAAGTTTATTTCAAATTACTATAAAGTTTGCATTCATTTTGTGTTGAAATATTAACATAGTATTAGTATGTTATTTAACATATCCATATTAAATTAACACAAAAATTTGTATGGACCATTTGAAACATGCGATATACGTTAAATTTTAGCCAAATTTTCAAAGTGTGTAATAACCTCATCGCATCATATTTTCTCCTATTACATAATGTTTTATCCTATAAAACATTATGATTTAACATTCCGATGCGAGGAGGTCGCGTAGAGATCGATAGATAACAAAGCGTGATAAAAGCGTGAGAGGGTATCTCGTCGCAAGGGGAAACAGGATATGCAGTTAGAAGATCGCGTGGGTGGGTATCGGAAAAAAGGGAATAACAACATGATCGACGATTACAGGGTCAATCCGATAGGTCAACGAAACCACCCACGAATCACTCTGACAACTGATTCAAGCGATCGCCTTTATCGAAGCGATTATCCGAAAGAAAGACAGCGATATTTCCGAAACACGCGTATACCGTGATCCTTGCCCGAGTTACGTGTTAACTTTATTGCGTCGACACTCGCGATTTCATGCATCATCTTTTTTTTTTATCGTGACGCAACGACACGTGCTTCCCACACCTACACTGCATTTTACACGCCCACGCGATTCTTTTATCTCATAATTTACGTATACGAGTTTAGCATCGATGAGAGATGTAAATGTTGGATTTATCATATCTACGCACATCTACGATTAATGATAACGTTACGGTGCTTAAAAACTCGTACCGCAAACACAAATATTTTTCCATATGTGGAGAAATGTGACGGAAAATTTCTTTAAAAATTCCTTTACGGAAATGTAGCGTGAGGAGCAACACGCAAAGTGTTTTCATGTGCCATTTGTCTCTTAAAAGGAATATATTAATGCTTTTCTTATTTCAGAAAATATTCCGCGCGCTCTTCCGCAGTCCTCTTATTTTTACGTTCAGAGAGACTCGAGTTCGCGCTACTAAAATATTCATGAAGCGACTCTCTCCCTCAAACATCTAACAAAAAAAAGAAGCAGTAATGCTGTCTCGTATTTAGCAATTGCTCGTCCGCTGTGACAAATTAAATAAACGTGAGCGTGAGATTCTGCCGAAGTAAAGTGGAAAGCTGTTGGCGCTTTATTTAAATAACAATTTCATTACGAGCGCGTACACACACACACACACGCACACACACACACACGCACAATCATACAATTTGATCGCGCTACACATTACCGTTTTATCTATATTATTATCTAATGCAAATGAAAGACCTTTGTCCTTTGCAGATAACGATCGAGTGTACGCGTACAAATGCAACAATCCGAAATTAGATCAGGTACATACGCTTTCCGCCCTTATTGTACTTTACGTTCTCCGCTTCCGATAAGGAGATAGACTGAACTGTTCGATATCGTATCACGGAGTCTCCTTTATCCTCGAAAATGCCGATGTATACGTTAGAGGAACGTCCGGAATTCCCCGGAAACTATCCCCGAGCGAACCTATTTCTCTTACGCCTCTCGGTTAAAATCTCCCATACTTCACATTGTCGTAAATTTTCCAACTACGGTGACAACTTGCTAGCGAAAAAATTATGATCGCTTATAGTTTAAAGATAAACTCACCGTTCACAGTCGAATGAATAAACACGAAGGTTTAATTCAATTTTAATTACGGATAAAAAATTTATTACCCCATAATTCCCAGCTTTTACGAAAGCTGAGGCAACTTGTTTCTTTATGGCTCGTGTAAAATCGTCTTAAATAAATAGCGAGAGAAAAACTGGGGCCGATGGTCGACGTCTCTACAATATATAAATTTTTATACCTAAAATAAAAACGCTTGCAAAACGGTCTCACACTGTGCGTGTGATTCCTTTTTCTACTCGGTAATTATCGCGTTAAATAAAAACATCGTGTCGACGGAAGTATCATGACGAAAAATTTTGCATCGAATCGATACGTTGCATCGTAACTCGTCTCTCACATGTTGAAGGTTCTCTGAATTATTCCTGGATACACGTACCGTGAATTCGCGCATGTGTGCATATGTGTGCGGAGATGTACATACATTTTATCCGTTCATTCCTGTTTTTCCAATCGGATTCCGAATCCGAGAGCGCAACAGGGTAATCGCAACATTTGTCAAGTGTTTGTTTATTATGAAATAGCGAGTAGTTATTACCGTTGACAGGATTCTTCGACACGTAACTAATTCGATTCACGGTATTTGTTTCTACGAGGTTAATATTTAACATACCATACGAATATTAAGAGATAAATTATTGAAAAAAAATCTAATTGTATCGCACTTACTTTTTTGCGTCGCGTCTAGCTCCACAAATCCTCGGGGATCTATCAGGGATGGAAGTTCAAAATCCATACATGACGACGTCGAGAATGCGAAACTCTGCAATAATGAAAATTTACAGCATTAAATTTGCGCATTTGTTGATCAAATTAGAACAGCTAATATTCAGCAAATATGTATGAATAATTCGACAGCGTACAAACATACGAAAAATCTATAGAGAATGTAAATTAATTATCGTCATTCATACATAACGAAGCTAATCGATAACGACGCGCGCTTAATCAGCGCGCGCATAGTTTGTCGATCATCGAGTCTTCGGAATGAGATCAAGCTAGATAGGCAACAGTTTCAATTTCCTGCGATCGTCGGAATAGTCAGCTCTAGGATTCTGGTATCGTACGTGAAAACGGAACTAAAGATAAGTGAAATTCGATGATCGAAAGTCTCACTATCGCGGGAATATTATACGGAATGTTAATCAACTCTGTAGTTATTATATCAAAACCGGTATATAATTTCGAATAAACGAAATAAAATATAATAATGTATGTATGTATATAAACTTTATAATTTCCCGATATTTATTCAATTTGGATCATCGCTACTCATATTTTTCAAGATACGAGATAGGCGTCGATTCTTTTCATCGTCACTGTTTGATCATTGAGAATGCTCGAGTCAAAGTAATCGATCCATTTCCAGGAAATGCAAAAGGAAACATGTTTATCCGTAATGCATAAATGATATAGCGGAAAAAGCTTTGCTTTCTTGTTCGTGTTTCCACGTCAAGAAGGAGAAATTCGCAATGTTATGACGTCGTCCCGAGGAGCCTTTAAGAGTGGAGTCAGATGAAAATAGTACAAACACTACACAACGCGTACTTCTTGTCTGCCGGCTGTCTAATTGTAAGATGAATCTCGTGAGAAGAATATTTTCTTAGTTTGTTATATAGTTAAATCGAATTTTCGAGAACGCACAAATTTAAAGAAAAGATCATCGGTTTTTCGATATATTTTTAAGACGTATAAATCGCGTAGAAACTCTTTACATTAAGTTAAAATAAGAAAATATAAATAAAAAAATTAAATTAAATTAAATTAAATTAAATTGAAATATTCGGCGGAAATCGGCGTCGTGAGATGATATTTACATATCTGTAGTCTCGTTACGTGTATATACATCGCCGCCGTTCTTTCATACTACGGTACGAATCGCAAAGTTGCGAATTTTTCTGGATTACAGGTCGCCGAGCTAACCAAGATGGGTACTAACAATAAGGAAAATAACGAGGTCAGCGAGGTCGAGAAGGTGACGGAGAATGACAAGGCATCTGCGGACGTGAAACGCGATATCAAGGAAATCAAGAGGCCAGTCGAGGGGAAAATAAGAAGACAAAAAAAGGAAAAGAAGAAGAGAACGGAGATGGAGAAGTAGAAGACGAAGAGGAGGACGCATAACGAAAGAAAGGAGAAAGATATGTAACTAAGGGAAGCATTATCGATTTTCAGCAAACTCAGCAAATTTGTTCTCATATTAAGTGGTTCATCACAACAATGTCGATCGTGCTCAATCCGTGTGTTACTGGATCCTCCCTCTTCCAACCAACAACTAAAAATTATCACCTCACCGGAATTGTGATGGGCTGACACAAATTAAATGCGAACGCAATTCTCTACTTGTCTTGACTCTTCGCAATTTTGATAGTCTAGCTGTCACCAAATGCTATTAGGTGGTTTGAATGATAATTATATATTCGTCCTGTGACCTCGATGGGATAATTCTACTTGCTATCCAGATTCTTATTTCGATCGTTCGTTCATCACAATTCCCAAGACGAATTTATTGTTTTATCCGAACCACCTACTAACTGGTATTTGCCGTCATCTGACTTTCTTCGTCGAGACAATTTTATATCGAAAACTTATTTAAGATATAAAAAAATATTATGTTTAAATTTAATTTGTAAAATGAATATTTGAAGGTGATGATTTTTTTACATTTAAAATCAATTTACGTTCGTAGTTCGACGAATACTTCTCACCTTGTGCATGTGATATATTGAGTTCTTCTTCTCGAATCAAAATGTGTAATTGTAGTGTCTTTACAGGAGAGTGAAGCTATCGAGCAGAATTAAGCGATTCATGCGTAACAAGCGGCAAATAAATGGAGTTAAAATAGGCTTAAATTCAATATGTACACTAAAAATGTGTAAACTAAAACAAAAAAAAATATAAATGTAACACATACTGCTTCGTATTTCTCTGTTTGATATAAAGACGGAAATTATAAGATTAACGCTCGCTCGGTAATGTGGATGAGTAGTACATGCGACTTTAATATTGCATGATAATTATACATAGCATGTATAAAGTTATGGGATGAGAACCTTTTAATTATTAATGATAATGCGGAGAGGTTGTTACGCTTTAGACTTGGGTATAGATAAGAAGAGCATCGAACAGTCAACTTGCGAATTATTAGAGCATAATCACCCTTCTCGATTCATTTCAACCAATTATAAATACATAAATAATAAATATCGAAATATTTTGTATCGTTTCGATATTTGATTATAGATATTTTATTTTTTTAACCCTGCTTTTTTCCGATCTCTAACTTTTCAAATTCACGAAGTTTCACTCTTACAAGTATATAGAGGGTAAGATACATTGTATACATTGTATGTTTATATGTTCGACTGTACAAGGCGAGTGTTGGATCGAGACTGTCGCCGAATCAACATAGCCTTGTGATATAATACTCGTCCAGCTCAAGCCAAACATAAACATACTTTTATGTGATTTCGAACTTTTTTTTTTATTCGACGTTCGCGTCAATAATCGAGAATTTAGATCTCAAAATCAAAAGCGAAAGAAAATATATGTCGGAAAAATCGGAAGGGAAAAAGATCGTCTCGTCTCGTCCGAAAGCGAGCGCCAGCGAGCGAAGACGTTCTTACAATTTCCCAGTCGTTCCCGTTCGCGGTTTCGAGTCACGGCACGAGGAAAAACATTTTCCGAGCAAATTGGAACGGGGATAGAGCTCGGCGTCGGCGAGATGAAGGAATAGCGGCAAGTCTAGCGAAAAGCTGCCGAGAATTTTTCTGCTCGAAACGAGCTCTCGGTACAGCGGCTACGGGTGTCACTGTCTCGCAAATTTTTATCCTTTATCCTTTTTTGAAATATTAATTTGAAATATAAATTTTATTTTATCCCTTATAAATAAATAAAATTTTTCCGTCGCCCACGTATTCCGATAATTTTCTTTTATTCACATACGATTGCTTATCGTTAAATTTCGTAAAGTGCAACAAACGTATATTTAATGCCACCTTCGATGCGTGATATCGGATCGCAAATTAGCATAAACGTTGCAATTGGCTCGGATTCCCCGTTATCCTTGGATTCCGTGATTAATTAATAAAGCCACGATTAATGTGTAATCGGCCGGCTAGACCAATTGAAAATTAATGACTTCAATCATTGTCACACGTGAATTAATTGCCGCGGATACGCGGATAAAATTGTTATCTGTATCAACGTGAAATGCGGATAGCCGTGAGAATTAATATTCTCCCGCGGATAAGATTATCAGATCTCTCTCTCTCTCTCTCTCTCTCTCTCATGTTTATTGTGCGTATTCAGTCAAAAAACGAAATCTAAACAAAGTTGGAGTTTTATATAGCAAATAATCGTACTACGTATGTCCGACCAGCTAGGCTAACATCGTTAGTTTGCGTGATATTTACCGAAACTCGTAACATATGCTTTTCTACGGATACGTCGGAAGAATATAAGAAAATATGAAAAATACATTTTTCTTTGTATTCATAGAACGAGGAACGATGGCTCTCGGAATACGCTGTAATATAATGCTGTTACAAACATATTTGTGACAGCTTGAAGAAAGGAAAAAAATGTTGGACAAATTTAACGCACACAAAGACAATTTTCACGTACAGGAGAAGAAAATTCCCGGGCTTTTATGTTATAAGTACGTGTAATACGCTTGTAGAAAATGCCACGAGCCCCTTCGGCGATTCATAGTCCCGTCGAATGACGTTAAAGCGCCCGGTTGGCGTGAAAATAATAGCGAAATAGTTAGCTGGCGTGCCGGCATTGTTACAGAAACGCGCGACAACGCGCGTTATTTATAACCTGTTGAAAAACTTTCTATCGTGGATTGACCGATAAATAATGAACGTCAACCGCATCGCGCGCATAATCGCGTAATTATTGCATGCCTCCAACTGCATGGACACCTATAATAAGACATCTGATCGCGTAACACGCGACTCTTTACGAAACAGCTGAGTCACACTTACACACTTTTTTGCCGGCGATCACATGATTTTCTGTACCTGAATCAAGCACGCGACGCGTTAGACTTTAGTTCGAGATTTTTTTTCTTCTCCCTCTCGACATTCTCCGGTGTTTCTGTGTGCGAAATGCCCTACATAAAAGAAGGCACGTCGTTTTTTTTTTTTTTTTTTTTTTTTTCAACGGCTGTTTGTGTAGTAACCCTCGTCGAATTCACACATGTGTTGGGCACACGAGCGTGCTCGATCATTCGAGGGGGTAAAAAGAAATGGAAAAAAAAAAGAAATGCGATATATGTATATATAAAAGGACTAAGAATTGGGTCTCGAATATCCGCGAACAGACGGACAGAATTATCGGCGGGACAGAAGCAACCGCTTCTGTGTTCACTTCCAACTTCCGCGTTATCACGAGGAGGGAGTTTCTCGAAGAAAGCCGCGGGCAGTTTTCCCTCATCCGACACACGAGAGATATCACGTCATATTTTACCTACAAATCCCACCCGTACCCTGATGTTTCACCGTATAACATCGGGACTTTTTTTCCTCCTTTCTACGTAGCAATGATTCCTGCCCGTTCGCACACATAGGCACGTGTGTAGCCCCCGGCGGTTCTCTCTCTCTCTTTTGTGTATTTCCTATTCTTCCCGAGTCGATTCTACGGTTTACGGCAATATCGAGTTTAATGGATTAGATAAGAAGAAACTGCAACTCGCAGCTTGTGTTTCCCATTCGCGTTGTATACCTGCCTTAAACACGCAGTCGCGTTTCACCGCAAACAAACGTTCGCGCTCTTTATTCCACAGTTACGCAGTTTACGATGTTTCAGACTTCATTGAGAGTTCTCTAAAGAGAAAAGGGAAAGAAAGAACACTCGAATAAACGAATCGCGAAGGGTGAAATTTCGCGATCGCGCGCGAAACACGATGAAAATCATGATCTTAAAATAAGGCGATTTATTAATTGGATGATAAATATGATGCTGCAATATATGTGTGCATATATACATATATATTCGCATATATAAGTAGACACCCAAGACTATTAAGTATAAAGTCACGCGCAAAAGATAAATCGTGTACACAATGGAAGACAAATTGCGCGGCATGTTAGCGTTGAATTATTCGTCATATCTTGAACCTTTACTGTTGGAGCTCGCTGCAAATTATGTATACGCTTGTTGAATATCTACGAAATGGGCAAAGGCTTAATAAGGAGCTGGTTCTGAGGTGCTTCGGGGGCTGCGCGTCCCTGCACCGTTCTACTTAACGTAACTCTACGGTGACGATGTCTGATATATTTATGTAACGAGAATCATCAGGAGTAAAACTCTCTCGTGCGAGATCGAGACAATCAGCTGGGCAAAAAAAACGAAAAACGTATCGTCCGAATAAAAAGAGACATTTGATATATTACGCGAGCGAACAAGTGAGATAAGGAAAACAAAAATTAGAAAGGGCAAAAGAAGCAATTAATGGATGTCAGTAACATAACAGAATATAATAAGATTTAAAAAAACAAAAATCACGTGACACATTTAATAAATTAAAAAACTAAAGCTCTACATATAAATTAACAAAGTCTGCATTATAAAAGTCACAATTAGAATTAAAACGTCTGCGCTTTATATTTTATATTTTAATTTATAATTTATTATATTTTAATTTATATTTTAATTGTAATTGTGACTTTTCTATAATTCAGATTTTATAAATTTATATGTAGTGCTTTATTTTATTAAATGTGTCGCGTGATTTTTGTTTTTTAAATCTGATTATATGTTATTGACATCCGTTAATTCCTCCTTTTGGCTTTTCTAATTTTTGTTTAATATCTCTTTGGAGTCTTTCTATTATATTTGAGATAAGGAAAAAATTCGAAAATTGTCTTCGATTTGTACAAATTTAAGCGCCTTGCCTCATAAATTCGCTAATTGCGAGCCGCGAATGCGTTACTTTGAAACGATTATTAATATAATACAACAATAGAACAAATTCGGAAATTTCGAATACGCGAGCGACTATTGCAGTCAATTCGGCTTACGCAGGAAAACTTTCAACGTTGAAAGTTCAATGTTAAACATCAAAGACAAACTGTGATTTTAATCCGCCATTTCTCGGCGCGTTTTAGAGACGGTCAGGTGTTGCGCCATATATACGGGAAATAAATGCATCGCGTGTAAACGGTATTCGGAAAGTTCGTATGTGCCGGAGAGTTTCGTAGAATATCCGACAATTTAAACAAAGAGAAGCTAACGTATCGGCTCGGGAGCTTTAACTCTGTAAAATATTTGTGTCGCGACATAAATCTCCATAAATAATTCAGTGCAATGGAAAACGCAAGTAACATTTTGCCGATAAATGTTTTTATTAGAGAAACCTTATTTCTATCAGAAATCTATTTACGGAGATTACTTGCATTTTTCAAGAGTACCGCTAGAAAGTAAACCCTCCTAGAAATTGTTATCTTTGTCAAAGCGAAATTAGGTCATTCTCGCTCAATGCAGGGTTTCTACTTGTTTCTTGACAAAAATTATGCTAAACAGTGTATTATCACAGTTCACACGCGAAGCTCGCCAAAAGAAAGAAGTCACGACGGTGCAATAAAGCAATAAAGATATCGTTGATAAAAGAAAACGAAGCGCAAAATGACGCAATCAATAATAAGTATCGCGTCATAAAAAAAGGCAATAAACGTATATTACGTAAAAAATATCCCAATTGATTATCATTAATAAAAGATTCAACGCGCTTCTCCACGTTATATGTAATTTCATAAGCGCCCTTTGTGACTAGCACGTAACGTTGAATTCGACATTGATTTAAAGCCTCGCTTTGATTACTGCATAAAATCGAAATTATTGGCGAATAAACGATGAATTATAGCCGCTTATATCGTTATTCGATATTCATTCATCATGAATCAAGAAATACAAAATTATATTTTTATTAATGTCTATAATCTGTTATATATTTTTTAGCTTTATGTTTAACTTCTCACATCTGCTAAATGTTTGAAGACGTCAAAATCAAATAGATATTCTGAGCTATAATGCAATTTAGACACAATACGAAAATGGTTAATTCGGAAATAGAAGGCATTAATGATGTCTACAGCGCAACAATGACATTATGTGATACAATATTACTCTCTACTGGCAAAGCATTTTCGACGCGTTATCTGATTCGAGCCTTTTCCTTTGATCATAACATGAGTACAACCGAAATGAAATTTCTTTCTCTGGTTAAGTAGCTATTCCACCTTCATCATTAAAGTTGCGATTCATCATCATTCTATATATATTGAAAATGTCTGTCATACCGCAAGAGAAAAATCCAGAACTAAAAAAGACAGGGCGGAGAGAGAGAAAAAGAGAGAACGCACAGTGCGTTAAAAATTGATTCTGGTAGCTGAATCACGATGTGCTTGCGCGACGTGCGCCGCTTTACGATTCGCAAGGCGCGTCCCAACTTGCGGCTGCTATGCGGAAATTGCTGGTAACGAAGCAAGAAACGTACTACACTGCGAGAGACGGTATCTTATTATGAGGAAAATAGGACACGCTACACGCAACGCTCGTAAAAGGCTGCTGTACTGTATTCTGACTGCAAGATAGCTAGAGGCATTTTTCTCAGTTATTCTCTAATTGATCAACGAGAGACTTTTAATATCCTTATCGTAAATGTACCATTTCGCAGAAATTCGCTACTTCGCGCTAATTTCGCGCCTGTCCTTGGTCTACAGCTCTTAATTCTCTAGGTACGTAGGCTGCGCATGTATGAGGCTTCTTAAAAGACACGCAGTAATTGTCAAATTTTTAAGTAGTGCTTAAATCGCTAATTTTATTATCCGCGCTTATCGTTATTTTTAAATCGCCATTTATCATTCTTTCATATTAAGATGATATAAAAGGTTGCACATAAAATTCTCAAAAGGTTCCTTTTATGATTCGAGTGTACGATAAACAATAATTTAGTTTTATTCGCTATTAGGGTCAATTCGACAAAATTTGACTCGAATTCTCCGACGTGGAATCACATAAAGGAGCCTGTATTTTCCATACAAATGTATTTTTCGAGTGACCGCATAAAATGAATTTCTCCTTAATAAAACGTTGAAAATTAAGATGAGATCGCGTCAGGACATAAAGTTGTATTATCAATAAAAGCAGACGAATTTTTCGCGAATTATGTAGCGCGGCATCTCGCAAAGGCTTTGCTAAGAAATCGAAAAATTTACCGCGTTTCCGACCGACCTGAATGTCGTTCACTTCGACGGACATCGCCGAAGGAATCCCGTCGTGTACGGTGAACAGAAAAAGAACGCGCTTTGGCACAAGACTGGTCACTTTTTACGGGTCACAGCTCAAGAAGAATCGAAAGTACAATTTTCCGATGGTAGTATATTCTACGCCGAATTTAAATATTTTAAGAATTTTCTCGGAGAAAAAGGAGCGTTAAAATAAGTTTTATCAAAATAGTTTTGTCAATATAGTTCTCTCAAAATTTTTGTGAAACATTAGTGATGAGATTATATGCGATATTTCAAGATTAAATAAATAGTAAGACAGATTTATTGTATTTTTAAAAACGCGCTAGATAATGATATATTAAATATTTAATGCAAAAATAATTGGATGAGAACAACAAAAACTTGAATTTCGTAATCCAGGAAATTCCAGATTATTCTGTCATCAATAAATTACGGAGGAAGAAACAGAGTACAGCGATATAAATTGCGAAGTTTTTCGCGAAACTTGAGAGTGCTTTAATCAATCATGTTTAAATTTCTCGCACTACTTCGAGATTGTCAAAATAGATGATTGATGCAATTTCTTGCACTGCCCGTTAAAGTTGACATCGTCAAACGCGTTTTTATTAGCGTTCGATATTGTTTACTATTTCGTTTACAATTTTGTTACTGCAATAACAATCAAAATAACGTTCTCTTTTTCGTGTGTATATATATATTTATATGTATATATAAATTACGTGATTATGATTTAGAACACCACTTTTGTCCGGCTTTGAAAAAAGAGGAAGGTGTAAAAGCCTTGTCTTATAACTTTGAGCACGCTGCATTTACACGCACGCTTTTAGGAGTACCCGAAGATCACTAGAAGGTCTCCGCGTTCGATCGGAACAAAGTTTACTTTTATATCATCATGATCGCACATCACGTACCGGTAACTTCGGGGCTGATGCCTTCGAAAAAGCTTCGTCCGAAGTTTAAATATTCCCTGATACTTGGTGACTCTCCTCTCTCTCTCTGTCCCTTTAAACCCTTTAAAACCCTATCTCCCCCATACCTCCACCCGTCTTACAAATGACGCGGACGTCCAACGTATATGGCGACATTGCGAGTGCTCGAAAAAAGCATTAACCTCCTTTTTCGACTTCTGTTTCAAGAGAGCTCTGTCGCATATTTCCGAGCGAATTTATCGACTTTACTATCAGCCGATGAAAAATTTAGTAACATGCGACGTAATCGAAAAGAGGAGAATATTTTCGATAAGAAATTGCTGTTAATAAACCTCTAAGAGCCATAGGTTCCACATGCCAGAAATTTCAGTCAGAGAGAAAAAAGAATGGTACCACAAGAATTATCGATGTCGTGTTTGCAATTCTCTTATGACAATAGCTCATGCAATACGGGATTTAAACGAATATCGATATCTGAGTGAGTCAACTGTAGTTTGTTTCATAGAAACGAGATAGCGAAAGGAATACGTCGAATAAGAAATGCGTGTTCTTAGTTTGTATATAATCTTCTTTCGACGAAATGAATTTGTTCTCGTTTTTTCTTCTATTCTCGCGTGATACAAATTTAATAATTTTCGTAAGTAGCAGTCAGTATATCACAATTCTTCGCAAGATAATATAGAGAATTATAGATATGGAAATTTTCACATGCAAACACCGCGTAGTTTAGTTTAACAACCGTGCTCGTAGAATAATAATGTGCGCTTTCGTAATGCAAATTCGTTGAAATAATAATAGGCTAATAAAATAACAAATAATGGATAGACATTTAATAGAAATGCGAATGCAATTTCAACTTCTGTGTTTGCCGACATTAATTTGTAATTCGTCGATTGCAGAAATTGTATATTTTTAGCAATCTCCATTCATCGCTAAAAATATAACGACTTTTATCTGTCAACAAGCTACAGCTCCTAAAATAACAAATATATAAAGAGAAGAAAAAAAACATATTCATGTGTGAATAATTCTCCGGACAATGCGACACGGCAACTGCTGTAATTTCCGCGGTACGGAGCTCGAACAGTAAACTAGTTTACATGATTTGCGGGACGATACTCTAATACCATGGCAGCTCGACAGCGGACTCGTGATATCTAGTAAAATACCAACCGTTAATTAATGCTTCCGTGTGGTGGCGAGAGACGAGTACAAAGACAGCGGCAAGAATGATCCCCGCGTCAAAGGTCAAACGAACACATCCGTCGTCGCGATTTCCGATTATTTTCTCATATCAATTTCACGCGAAATGAAATTCCAATAATCAATAATTATATTAACGTGAACATATTTAATCATAATGATAAACATCTTATATTTTTTTCAGCTATTATCTAAGCAGAAGATAGATAAAAAGAGATGTATCATATAGATAAATATTTCGCGATAAGGTGATGCGTACTTATAGAGTTGATCCGCCTGACTTTAGTCAGTCACGTATTTAAGCAGATTGACTAACGAACGAGACATTTTCCTCTCTTCAAGTTCGGATTGAATAGACGATGAAAGGTAATTGTTGAAATACTTAAGATATTTTTATAATAAGAGTATTAAAAAGAGTTAAGCAATCGAGACACTAATATTATACTTCGCAAAATCTTTTTCATCAATTAAAATTTACATAATTAATTGATATCCTTTCGATTAAATTACGATTTGATTTCGTATTATCATTGATGTGTTTGACCTAATTTTCATTCGATATAGCAATACACGTAATCACCATCGTCTTCGTGGCATCTTGGATCGTCGTTATCGCGGACAGGGATTTCGATCAAGATAAATCTCAATCTATTCGGGAAAAAGCTTTAGACGAAATTCCCACAGAATGCCCACTTCGTGACACAAATGACACGGTCCATCTCGCGCACGAAACCGATTGCACAAAGTTCTACAAGTGTTCTTGGGGTAAAAGATATCTGTTTGATTGTCGTTGGAAAAACGACGAGGGAAAAGAGATAATATTGCATTTCAATAAATGGACACAAAACTGCGACTGGCCATGGGAGGCCGGTTGCATCGACTGTCCCGGAAATGAGAAGAATGGTTATCCATCGGTTAAGATATCTCATGAAATCAACAATACTTGTACTCAATACTATCAATGCATAAATGGTGAGAAGCAGCTACGTTATTGTTCCAGCGGATTGTGCTTCAGCGCCACATGCCAAGATTGTGTTCTAAGCCGGACGGGTGGAAATTGCAATTAATTATTATAAAGGATATAGGAAACTTTATTAAATCATATGTCCGTACAGCGTAAATGTTTCCTTCGTTCTATGTAAATAACACTTCGGAAATCTTTCCGATTGGTACAAGAAAATTAATTTTGATTGCAGAATAAAGGAAGAATAAAAAGTAAAAAAAAACTTGTGAAATTACTCTGCTGCTACTTCTCGATTACTATATAAGAATTTCATAATATAAACGCTCCTTTGCTTTTAAAAAATTAATTTAAAGAATATAAAAGAAATTTTAAAATTGACTTTCCTAATATTATATTCCTGAAATTATATTTGTGTGTTCCTCATTTGAAAATACTATTTATCACTTAGAATCAATCGGAATTCACTGTGTAAACGATAATTAAAAAATTTTTCGAACGCGATTGCGCCAAATATTACGAGTGTCGAGATAAAAAAAGGATTATTCAATGGAGTATATATGGCGATCTTTATCTAACAATAAGATTCAAAAATGCAGAATACATGGGCGATTGCAAGTTATTTTGAAAACGATAGAAAACGAATATTGATGATTTGCTCTTCGCATCCCGCGACGATTTTATCAGCCGCGTCGCGAGATTAAATCGAAAAGTAACTTCCTATCAGATTTTCGACCGTAAAAATGTAATACGCAAGTTCCGATTGATACGAGAAAATTAATTTTGATTACAAAATAAAGGAAGAATAAAAACTAAAAAAGCTTGTGAAATTACTGTTGCTATTCGATTACTATATAAGAATTTCATAATATAAACGCTCCTTTGCTTTTAAAAAATTAATTTAAAGAATATAAAAGAAATTTTAAAATTGACTTTCCTAATATTATATTCCTGAAATTATATTTGTGTGTTCCTCATTTGAAAATACTATTTATCACTTAGAATCAATCGGAATTCACTGTGTAAACGATAATTAAAAAATCTTTCGAACGCGATTGCGCCAAATATTACGAGTGTCGAGATAAAGAAAAGATTATTCATTGAAGTACGTATGACGATCTTTATCTAAGAATAAGATTCAAAAACGCAAAATACATGGACGATTGCAAGTTATTTTGAAAACGATAGAAAACGAATATTGATGATTTGCTCTTCGCATCCCGCGACGATTTTATCAGCCGCGTCGGGAGATTAAATCGAAAGTTCCGATTGATACGAGAAAATTAATTTTGATTGTAGAATAATGAAAGAATAAAAACTAAAAAAAGTTGCGGAATTACTACTGCTATTCAATTACTAAGAATTTCACAACATAAACGCTCCTTTGCTTTTTAAAGATTAATTTGAAGGAAACGAGAGAAACTTCAAAATTTACATTCTTAATAAAATATTCTTGGAATTAGATTTCTGTTCCTCATTTGAAAATATTGTTTACCACTTAAAGTCAATCGGAATTCATTGTTTAAACGAAAATTTGAAAATCTTTCGAACACGACTGCGCCAAATATTACGAGTGTCAAGATAAAGAAAGGATTATTCACTGGAATATAATATGGCGATCTTTATCTACTCTAATAAGATTAAAAAACGCAGAATACATATTCTAATAGTATATTTTTGAAGTTATATTTTTGTTCCTTATTTAAAAATACTGTTCATCACTTATTGTTAGAGTCAATCGGAAGCGAATTCATTGAATGGCGCACGCGTGCAACAGTTTGTATCGAGCAAATAATGACTTCTAGATGAAGGGATCAAACTAGATAATTAAAATTGATGTTGTAAGATTACGTACGCTTGTTCCGCTTGGCATTTGGACACTTGCCATCGACCTGCTACAATGGCACTTCGCAACTTGTCGCGAAATAGGAGCAACGCGAAAATAAATTGAATAAAACCTTTCGGCGCGCACGCGATGTATTATTATATAATTTATGTGTTATATCATTTAACTTATTCAACTCGCGATTAATTCCCGAGTTTAGAAACGTCTTAAAATTCCATCTTGTAAATCTTATACATAACAATAGATAAAAAAATAGAGAAATATTATCGGAGAAAAAAAAATAGATAACATAATTTATGTATTATGTCATTTAACTTATTTAACTCGCGATTAATTTCCGAGTGTAGAAACGTCTTAAAATACCATTTCGTAAATCTTATACACAACAATAAATAAAAAAAAAAAATAGAAAAATATTATTAGAGAAAAAAAAAGAAGGTAATATAATTTATGTATTATATCATTTTACTTATTTAACTCGCGATTAATTCTCGAGTGTGAAAACTTAAAATTCTATCTTGTAAATCTTATACACAACAATAGAATTAAAAAAAATAGAAAAATATTATTAGAAAAAAAAAGAAGGTAATTACTCAACATCGCAAAGAATGATATACTTTTTAAATTTCAAGTTTCTATTTGAATATGTAAAATCATATGTGTATGTTTAAAATATATAATATAATGTCGTCAATTTTCTTATTATTTTACTCACACATGGCAAAACGTTCGCCTGTCTATGCGAGGGACGATATTTTGCGTGGCTAGAGAGATTAATGACTGTTAGTAGTAGAAACGTTCTCTTGTAACTACAGCAGTAGACGACGGAACGTCGAGTCAGACACGGCACTCGGTGGGGGAGACGGTTAAATAGCTTCGCTAACGGGCTTTGCGTGATAACGGACAAACGGAAAGAATTTAATTGCAAACATATACATAGTTAATAATACTCATTAACCGAAGAATTCTTGTGTTCTCTCGCAGAGTAAACTTTTCAGATATATTTTATGCACGAATCGTACTCTGTGGTCGTCGCGCGTAACACAAGTTAATAGAAAGATATAATTACTACATAAAGAGAAAACTTTTGCTTCGGATACATGAAAATTTTTCCAATTAATTTTCGATTAAACAATCATTTTATAATCACCGCAAGGAGATTCGCAATAACGAAAACGCTCTTCTAGATCAATGTACACGACGGTTCATTTAACCGATCGAGAAACCGCGTAAAGATGTATAAATATCGATCATTCGGTGCAACTTCAGCCTAACCGCCAAAAGCGAGCTCCAAATCCTCTTATCTGTAACATGTACGCGCGTTAAGCACCTCGAATTAGCAGCGTGCGTGCTGCTGTCATACGCCGCTTTAACCAAATCGAACATCATCGCGATATATCGGACGTCAATAAAAGAGAAATATAGCTCGCTCGCTCGCTCTCTCTCTCTCTCTCCCTTTCTCTCCGCAGAAACGATCGCGCGACAGGCATAAATAAACATAAGTAACATACCTGGTCGGCCCGATCCAAGGTCAGGTCACTAGGCCGGGAGCACACGGTGTTGGCTTATCCTCGCCTCCGTTCGGAGCTGCGTATCGACAGGTATGACAGGTGCGATGTTACACACACGGGCGACGTAAAAGCCGACGACGCGGTACAGCCGGCTGCACCGACAACGAGACGCCGTTGAAAAGGGATGAGAGACGATGCGCGGGGATGAAGCGAGGGGGTGCAGCGAGAGAGGCTCGCCCCCGTTATTGCGACGACGACGAGAACGATCGACTTTGACCGCTGCTCCCGACAGCGACGAACGCTCGCCCGCGAGCGAGAAATGACGTGTGCGGGGAGAGGGGGGGGAAAGTAAACTACTAATCGCCTACTCTCGGCGACGATCTCGCGCCCGCGAATCCGCTGCCGACGTCCGTCGACGACCGTCGCGGTGCGCCGAGCACTCGCGAGGAACACACGCGGCCCGCGACCTAACCTCCCGATCTTCGCCGAACGACTGGCGGGCTTGAGGCTTGAGGCTTGAGCGAGCGCCCGGCGCGCGCGTTCCGATTATCCCCTCTCCTGTTTTCCCCCACCGGCGTACGGTGGTGGGGGATGCGCGACATCTCCCTGTACGAGTTTGTACTCGCGCACGCCTCCTCCCCCCACTCCTCCCACAACTGGCGCGAAAAGCGGAACGTTCAATGGCGATTCGAACCTCACGTTTCGACGTTAAATTCGCATATTCCACGTCAACGACTTTCTAATAGCGAATTATAGCAAATGTTATAATAGTGAATTAATATAATAAATATAATAATAGCGATTTCAGTTTGATATACAAGCGCGCATAAAGGTTATTATACACGAATTTATAACGGCATATAAATAATTAAAAAGGTAAAATAATTAATACTAAGAGCAATTATTATTGTTGTTTAATACATATAATAATAATAAACTCTTACTGTAATACTATCATAATTATCTTAATGTTTTAATTACTTACGTTTATATTGTAAATTTGTTTACGATAACTTTCAATGCGCATCAGTACATCGAACCGAATTCGCTATAAAAGAAAAAATCTTTTAACATTAAAATTTGATATTAAATAAATACATACCGTTGTCGAAGAAATTATTACATTTATTACTGATTAAATGCCACATCGATCGCAATTTTTTTAGTTTAATCTCTAATAAATATGCGTTAAAGGGAATTATAAAAGAATATAATATATCTTGTATAAAATAGAAACGTACTTTTTTTCGAATAGGAAAATCACCGATGATACGGGATACGCCTCACGCTTCAACACGCACGTAAATGCAATGACCATGACTATTTTTCTATAGAGTGGAATACACGCATATCCGGTCGCACTCGCGTTTCCGACCCACATGCGCACGTCGCTTTAAGTTTGGCGCGAAAGCGCGCGCCGTATCGTGTCGATGGCCCAGCTGGCGCCAGCGGCGTCCTGGAAAACAGAAAGCCAAACCGGTCATGAGAGGCTAGTTAACGACTGTTCGCCGCGCTCATATCACGTTCGCCAAAAGTTCTGTTTTCTGGCGTAATATTACGCGATATATTACGCGCGGACGCCGCGGGAGCGACACGACGGCCAGCCGGTATTTCGAAAGATGGGAGCTTATCTGTCGGAGCCGATTACGAAGAAGGAGTCAAGCGACGAAGCGGGAAAAAATGTTGCGTACGGCGCGAGCTCGATGCAGGGCTGGCGAATCAGTCAGGAGGTAAGCGGGAACGTCGTGCAGCGGCGGCAACGGCCGCGGCAACAACGCGCGCGCGCACCGTTGCCGTTATCCGGTTTCGGCGAGTTTTCGGGGCCGCGCGTTTCACCTGGTTTCACCGGCGACCCGGCGAAACCGGCAACGACGCCCAAGAGCCCCGGGTATGACGCGACTAACACTCGCCGACCACGTTTGCTTCTTTTCGCGCCAATAGACGAGATATCTCGATGAAAATGTGATCCAGGCGACGCTTTGGTCGATATTGCATTTTTCTTTTATTAAATAGATATAATTTTATCAGCAATATTTCTTCGATATATATAGTATGGAAAATATATCAATTATAATGATATCTATGATAAATGATAAAATTGTTACATGATAATACTGTCTGTATGCGTAGTGATTGTTTTATCTTACTTATTGACGCTAATCTTTACTGTCAAATTGAAATAAATCGGCTACCTAAGAGAGCAAAAGTTTAATTCTATAATAATAGACTTTTTATCGATGTTTGAATTGACTTGTAATGTTAGAATTTCTATGATAGAAGAAACCCTGTCGAGAATATTGAAATTATTAACTACAATTGCTTATTTGTAGGATGCGCACAATTGTTGCATAGATTTTGATGACAATTGTTCACTGTTTGCTGTATACGATGGTCATGGAGGACACGAGGTAGCGACATATTGTGCACGTTATCTTCCTGACTTTATCAAAGAGACGGAAGCTTACAAAAGAGATGACATCAGGCAAGCTCTAAAAGATGCTTTCTTGGGTTTTGATGCTACTCTCACAAAACCAGAGGTAGTCAAAATTCTTCATGAACTTGCGGAAACGTCAACGACGGAGAAGAAAGAAGGTGACAACGAATCTGGTGCGTTTTTTTTCATCTTAAGGATATGCATTATTACGGGATATACTATTATCCAGATAATCTTGCTAATTGCACACTTTGCAAGCGTTAATTTATTTCTTTTACTTACATGCGCGAGTAAACCTTTAATAAGATTGTCTTCGTACATTACATTACGTATAGATGAAGAAGAGAATGTTAGTAATCTGTGTATGGAGGCGACAATGCCGTTGGAGCAAGTAATGGCAAAGTATAAGTCAGAGATGTTGAATACTCATATAAAAAACTTGAAAGGTGAAAAGTGCGGTAAACGCGCATTTGCGAGTCCTTTCCTGCGAGGTCGAAGGGAACGAGAGAAAGCGACCTGTTCGTCCCTTGGAGCGGGATGTTCGTCGTCACCATCTCCACCACCTCCATCGTCGTCCTCGTCGACTATGACTGCCTGGAATACAAACGAAACAGACGTTAGTAGTTCCAGTCAACCATGTGGATCGACTCTGTCTAGCACAGTGGAGCAAAAAGAGTCCGAATGTCCAGGAAGCAACGAAGCCGAACAAGTGCTGGATTCGACGACGAGCAATGGTAATGCTGCTCATGTGTCACCACCAGTGGGATCTACTGCGGATGTAGAACCTGCCAAATCTATGGATATGCCCGACAGTTCGGAGGACGTGAAAGAGAAAGTTTCGAGTCCCGGCAAGACGCCGCCATGCGCGGAGTCTAATGCAAACGAAGTAGAAGTTAATGGCGCGGAATTGAAAAGGGTCGGAGATGCGGACAGCAGTAAGGGCGGAGGAGACAATGTATCGAGCAGTTCCTGCACTCCCGTGGAAAATGGAGATGCAGATCAACAAGAACGGATAACTAGCAGTGGTCGAAGAAGAGTTCAACCTGTGGATCTTTACCAAAGCTTACTGAAAAAGGACAGCGACGATTCCGAAGAAGACGAGGACGATGATGAAAATGACGAGACGTTCGATGGTGTCCCTGAAAGGTATAGGACTACATTGTTCAATGAATAAATATGTGATTTTAAAGCATTGTTTTCCAATTGCGAAATTATCTCTTTTTTCTTAAATCGCTTTACAGTGAGGAGGATGATACGGAAGATATTGACGAGGACGAAACCGATGATGATGAGGAAATCGAGGAAGAAGATATAGATGATTCTGACGAGGATCATGACATTATGATAAATCTAGAAAAGGTACAATATATATTTCGATTTTTTTTTTCTATGAGATTTGTTGAAACTTGCTTTATTTATTATAGATAAAAGCAAAATTAAGAAAAGAGAAGAGCGTATGTTGACTAAAAAAATGTGAAAATTTCCATTTGGAGACATAAATAATGTTTTTTTTTGTAGCCTGGTTCAGATAGTGGATGTACGGCGGTGGTAGCGATACTCAAAGGAAACGAGTTGTATGTAGCCAATGCTGGGGACTCTCGATGTGTTTTATGCAGAGACGGCCAGGCGGTCGAGCTTAGTTTGGATCATAAACCCGAAGACGCACCGGAAATGGAACGTATAGTAAAAGCAGGTGGAGAAGTAACGGGCGACGGCAGAGTGAATGGCGGTCTCAATCTTTCGAGAGCGCTCGGCGATCACGCGTATAAGCAAAATATGGTATTACCAGCTGAGGAACAAATGATTTCCGCTTTGCCGGACGTAAGGCATATTACGATTGAACCAGGAAGAGACGAGTTTATGGTGCTCGCGTGCGATGGCATATGGAACTTTATGACCAGTCAAAACGTTGTCCAGTTTGTCCGCACCCGTTTATCACAAAATTACGAGAACATCTCAAAAATCTGCGAAGAGGTATGGAGAATCACGTTACATTATATATATATATATATATATATTTTTTTTGCAAATTTTATTTGCCAATTTAATTTCTACTTAGATAATTAGAGTAAAATAAAAAAAGATTTTTCAATCTTTGCGGGCGCGTATATTTCTTTTTCATCTTCAGAAAATTCAGAGTATTCTCTTTATATAAATAAAAAATCTGACATGTGTTTCAGCTATTTGATCATTGCCTTGCACCGGATACTCTTGGTGACGGAACGGGTTGCGATAATATGACTGCCGTAATAATTAAGTTTACAATGCCGGCGACCGCAACTGTTAAAAGTAACACCGTTGCCGAGGTATGCGTCAAGAAGCGATCGATATCACCAACTGTTGATGAAAATAACGAGTGTATCGCGGAAGAAAACACAGTAAACTCTTGTAAACGCGCCAAGACCGAGGCAGCTATATAAATCAAGAGTCACCACGTGTCATGAACTGATCTCCGGAAGCAGACAAATTAATGTGAGTTATTGTAAAATTATGTAACACTTTGTATTACTATGTAAAGTTGAAACGGTGGGTTATGCAGTAATAGGCACATGAAATAGTGCAAGGTGTGTTAATGTGTTGATTGCTGCTGACAGACTGCTCTATTGGAGCACGTGGGAATGATATAGTGTCGTTTTCTTAGTGGACACACATATAAGTTATTTTTTGATTACGATAAAATAAATCATTATAAAGAGTGTTTCAGTTTTTCTCTCGAGATTGTATCTCACGCATATATCTATTTAATACTACATAATATTGTTCGATAGCCTCTAAATATGAGAAAGGTTATATGCATGCAGAAAGATTTAAAGATTCTTTTTTCTTTGATTGAGCTTGTAAAAATTTTCCCTCTAAAGGGGAAAAAAGATTTGTAAAATGTAACGCGATTCCATATCTTTTTCAAGATGCTCTGATTGTATGACGCGCAGTAAACATTTTGACTGGTCATAAATTATATTCCATATTCTGAATCTGAGATCTGATCTTGCATTTTATTGTTGACAAGTAATTTAACACATACGGGCTAATATTTTTATTGTGTCGTGTATATAAAACGCTAATAATAGAAAACATAATCTTGATAGAACTCACACAAAAGTCTCGTCCATTTCTTCACAAGCATTTACTGACATAAAAAATATGAAAGATATAATATTCTTAATACATAAAAAAAATATATAATACAATTATTCTCTCTCTGGAAGTTTTAAGACTTGCTATAAATCTCTTGTAACACGTTATTATATAAATTGTAGTTGCTTTTAATATAATTTCATACATAATCCTTTCATTTATTAACTGAGATCATATATCTATTATCTGTTATTATTTCATATAAATGATGCAATGATACTGATGAAAATTTGCATGTAGAAAGTAATTAGATTCCATTTAAGTTTTTCTCTTTTTCTTTTCTATTATATCTTAATACAATTTTTGTTACTGTATACATATAATCCATTATATTCTTACTTTCTTTGTATCCAATAAGTATATAACACATATAAAAAAGGTAATAAAAGGTATTATTTTTCAAAATATATTCAATACATTTTATTTTCAATGGAGAAATAAAAACACTTTAAATAAGTTTATTATACATTAAATTATTAAAATAATTAAATATATTTGTATCATTGCAATATTTATTTCAAACTGTAAAATTTTTTTTGATTATTATACAATAATATCCTATGTTTATACATTAACAATACATTTGAGTTCGATCATCAGATCATTACATATTTGTGTTTGATAATCAGATAAAAAAATTTTCCATATATCATCCCATCTGCTCCAGCTGCACTTACAAAGTATATTCCTTAAGTTTTTAGGGGTTAGACATACATAGTATAAATGTATATATTTATAAATGTAGACTATATAAAACTTCTATTTGTAAGTCAATACATTATCTCTTTATTTTTACGAAATAGAATTTATTTTTGAATCCTTGGGTATATAGTGGTTGAATGGATGGGTGTGCGAATAGCCTTAAGATGTTTAAACTTAACTATATTATATAATTAAGGCAATTGCGTATAACGCGTTACCAATTTGTGATCTTGTATTAATGATAATGTTAAAGAAATACAAAAAAGATGTACTCGCGTTAAACTACGTCAAGTGCTGTGTATTTTAGAACGATCTAAATTCGGAATTTCGCATATGTCAAAAGTGTGTTTTTTGTAAATTTATACAGCATTGTATAGATGTATTGTAGAGCTTTCAGAAAACGATAAGAGCGTTTGTATTGTGCAAAGGATTGCAATTGCAGAGCTGAAAGTGGTAATTTGACAAACGCATTATAGTTGTGGGGTATAAAAAAAATTATGATAAATTTAAAATATGATTACCACGATATTTGTAGTACTTTGATAAATGCAAAGTACCCGTAGCATCGTCATAGCTGCAAAATTCTTTCTGATAAAAGTGAAATGTTTGTAGTATTATAATAAGTGCAAAATACTTGTAGTATTCTGACACAAAATAGAAGGCAGAACATATTATGTCTGGGAGCAAATATATCTCTCTTGTATAGCTATTGAAAATAATGGGGGATTCGATAATTTATTGAAAAGAAAGTCAATACATTACTTTCAACAATAATTAGATGAGAATTGCGAATTTTTGCTCTTAGATATACTTAAATATGCCTACATCACGCTCCTCCATCCAATATTTACCCATGAATACGAATAGATTGATGAAGCGCATGTTAAGCACGGACACAGTGTCTTTGTAAAACTCTTGTCTAAGAAAATTACGATTTTATTCAAATTAAAAGCTAAATTATTTGACATGCGCGTTTGTTGCAACACTCGTCGCATGCTTTCAAATTTTATTGAAGCTTGCATTACACGATTAATATACATTAACCGTAAATAGGCAATATTATTTGAACAAATTAAAAATCTATCGTCATTAGTATCTTATTTTTTGTTTTTACATACTAAGATTTTCACGTTGTATAGAGGTTCATGATTCGATCGCAGAAAGAGACATTTCTGTGTTTCCACATTGTAGAAATTCATATAAAATTACATTAAAATTCTATGAGATGAATATAGAAGATAGAAATGTGAAAATAGTGAGTCGGCCCAGTGACATCTTTGCGATATCTGACATTTTCCACCAATATATATTCTTCTGTCGATGCTCATGTGTAATCGCGATTGTTAGTGTAGACAGTAATTTTATCGAAGAAATATTATTTATAGTTAAATGCAGAAGCAATCACGATACTCTCATGTAAACACCGTTTGCAAGGTGATCAGTAGCGTATCGATATTAGACGTGCGGTACTTCTAGTGTCATCCAGAAAGAACTGATGTGCCTTTCCAATTCAGGGGTTGACAACCTCCGCAACATATGTATGTACATTCGATTCCGTCTCAAGAAGAAAGGTTTGCACCCCAAATACTGTCTTTAACTGCAAACTCCATCATATATACACACTTATGTATAATAATACCTTGTTTCATAATACATGTCACACTCGAATCAATCTCTTATTTCTATTTTCTCTCCTTTCAAGTTTTTCATTTTTTCCTCCTGTCTGAGAAAAATGGATTATATTCTAAAGCATATAAATGATCCAAAAATATGCTCAAGCCTGCTTTTTGCGTGTAATAAAATTAATTTCTTCATTAAATAATCTTTATTAAATGTATTTAAACAAGTAACAGAATAAATCTGACTTTGTATAATGTGTAGAATTAGCTTTGCCACTTGTCTAAAATTCACATTGTTCGTTATCGCGAATGCATCATGTTCTATATTGTAATAAAAGTATCTTTCTCATTTTTATTTGATTTTATAGTTGTAATGTTGTAATATATCTCGTAGTTTTTAAAATTTTGAAAGGGTACATTTCATGATATATATCCTATTATTTGTTATCTGTTTAATCTCTTACAATTGGTTATTTATAAAATCGCATAAAAAGGACAGGAAAACTTATAAATTATTTTATTCAACATAGATATATTCGATTCAATATATAACATACATATTACAGATATGAATGAATTCTACAATGCAGGCATGTAACGCGCAATACAAGTGGTCCCTTTATTAATTTTTTGAGGGGATTACAGATCGTATTTTAAAAAAACACGCAAAAAAATATATATGGTATATATACATATATTTTTTTCTTTGTATATTTTAATATATAATATATTTATGCCAGTATATAGATCACACAGAGCCTGTAATTGTTTCTGTACATTCCATCTTTACTCATTTAACACTTTCGGAAAATTGAGCAAACTTATCTCTTATTATTACTCTATCGCAAAATGAAAAATTATAGTTTTCCATCGTCATATTTATGGTCAGTAAATATTTATTCGCATTGATTTCCGAAACGCTTTGGTTCCAAATGTCACTCGAGAGATTCCTAAGTGAAAGTGGGTAGAATAATGATCGCTATAGTCGCTATATCAATTACGACAGCAGGTAAATTATATATATTTGAAATGACATCGGAAAATAAAAAATTCAAAATAAGTTCGTTTATTCAAAATCAGATATATTATATCACATATACTAACGGTAAGATCCGGATAACTTTTGCAATCTAGGGGCTGGAGAAGGGAAATATTCGAGTACTCCCTTCATACGGAGTGTCAAATGAGTACATGAGATTAAGTATGACGCTGCGCATGTTGTCACGTGAGCTATTATGATATAAAAGTGATACGATAGTGTTGGTAAATAATAGTCTGAAAAAATACCAAAATTATCCGGATTTTACTATATTGTAATATTTATTCAAGCTGGAAAGCTTTAAACATATGTAATTTAACATTTTTTACGTTTAATATCTCTAATTCAATCGAAATAACAAAGACGAGTGTTTAAACGCGTCTCCTTAAAATCATTTCTAAATGATATTATTTTTGATTTGTTATTTAATGGCAGTGTGTACTCCACATCACCCTTTAAGCAGTTTAATAGTATTCTAGAGATTTACAGAAAAAATAAATAACACAATATATTTTAATCATTTATTGAAATATCAAATTATGCAAATTTATAAGAAAATATATATAAACACAAGAGGGTTTTACTGTAATGACAATAATGTAGAAATAATAAGCAATAATAGTAACTAATAATTATGACAATTAATCATAATAATGCAATAATGATGATGACGAGACAATGATAATGATAATGAGAATAATAAAATAATAATACTTATACAACAAGTAACAACGCAGTTCTAGTTTTCACAAAAATCTTTTCATAAATTTGATTAATCTAAATGACTGCTTAAAAGTTGTTATAGAGTATAAATTCATAAATAATTTTATCAGTCGCAGAATGGCAACTTGGACTTATTCCTGTCATAGATTTAATGTAACAATTTGGCACATGAATAGTAAACGCGTAGGGCGTTTACATTTATATGATTTATAGAATGAAATTAATAAAAGATGCCATTCTCTCTTATTTGCACATTTATATACATTTATAAATACGCTTGTATAGCAAGTATAGCAAAGACGAAAAAATTTAAAGACAAATTTGTCATTCCATTTTATGTTAATAACGGGGTCGATGAGTGTTTTCTTACAGATGTATTTTCAACAATCAGAGCACATAATTGTGCGCGAAATTAAGATTGTGATGTAAGAGAAATGTATCGAGATGATAGTCCGATCAAAGTTTAACTCTAGGTTTCCTCTAGTGTTCCACGCACAGAGACGAAAGGGGAAAAGAAAAAAAGAAGACTCGAACGACAGGTGATAACCAAGTATCATGTGGCGTTTGTGCTTGGTATACTTCCTGTTTTGTTTTATTTTATATTGATTCGTGTTTTGAAAGAACGAACGACGCTGAGGATCGCGGTATGCGGTGGACTGAGGAGAACAAGACTGGGTCAGTTGGTGTTTTGTTTGTTGGAGCGAAGGCGAGCCAAGCCTGAACGCTCACCCTCCTCTTCGTCGGACGTGCAGGGTACCACGCCGCGCGAGGACGTCGCCTGCATCAACTCCTGATCTGGACCATTTCGATGCTCGTACAACAAAATGTTCAATGTTTCCTCGTATATTCGAGCTTCCGGGAATTCAACCTGAAAGCATAGTTTGTTACACAATTCTGATATCAACGATTGAACATTATATCATTGTATCGCCTGATGTTACCTTTGTATGCTTCTTATCAGTCGTATAGACGATTGAATGGCAGCAGACTTCTGCCACTTTACGACCGTGTCCGTAAAATGTCCAACAGCAAATCTCACTTGAGCCGATGACATCTTTGATAAATAACACTCTACCACTGAATCTAAGTGACATTTTGTCAAATAATTCTATGTTCTTTAGTAGATTGTCATCTGATGTACTGTAAAAATTAGATTAATTTTCTTTAATGGGCTTATAATTGCAATAGTAATAAATAGCTATGTCATGAGTAATGTATTTCGCTGATTCTTATCATTTTTTATGGATTTAGAATATTATCAATCTACAAATTATACAAGAGATAATATATTGCTTCTACATTATGTCAGTCTGTCATTATACTTTAATTTACGTTTGTAAGAGCTAAGGAACATTTATAAAAATCAACAAAATATTATAATATTCCACTGTCAAGCGGCATTTTATATTACCTCGTATAAGAATATTTATTGTTATGCCTATTAATAAGTAGCTTGACTACAGGCTTAGTAGTATTGCTTATGAGTAACTGCTCTTCTTTCTGAGAAGTAATGAGGGGGACTCTGCAGATGGGTTCTGCTTCGCGCTCTTTCCGAAGGAGCGCTTGTTCACACGACTCAGCCAACTCACTGATACAGTAGTACTTTGCTTCAGCTAATAACTCTGCCATTTCTTTCGTACTTTCCGGCAATGGAACTGAACCGTCCCGTAAAAAATTCAAGATTGTCCCGAAATGTTTGCCGCACCGATCGATCAATATCCAGCCTATGACAGAGAGAAAAATATCATGTAAATCGGAAGGTACAAATAAAATATTAAGTCGAGCGTTTTTTTTTGGGGGAGGAAATTCTTAGAGGATGAAATAGCTCATCATTTTGTTCTCAAGAATCAAGCGAAAAAAATCGATATATATTTTAGTCTGCTTTGCATAGTTTATCGATTTAAAAACTTTCAAAATTATTGCAACCCAAAGTAAGATGCCTCACCTTCGGAGTCAGTGAGCACTTCCATGCGACCGCTAAACATAGCACGTAGCATAGTATCGTGCTTTTGCAAAGTGCCTATCGTGGTATAATGGAGCGAGCCTCCGATGTTCAGTTTGACATACTCCGAGGGACATTTAATTACCGTCTTATGCTCGCCCGACATAACGAACTTTTGGCGAGTGAACCTGGCAGAGCCGAGGCCGAGTACTGACAGCACTGATACTTGACGCGACGACGCGCGACCGTAGAGCAACCGTATATCGATTTTGTCGATATAATCAAGAATGCTGCGTATGTGTATATAAGCGACAGATATCTAAGGAAACTTTCGCGATGAAATGATGTGACGACGCGCGGTTCACGAGCGTGCTCGATGTGACATCAATAAGCGATCGATAAGCTGGCCGCTTTATATTCGCTGACATAGAAAAAGCGAAAAAGACGCGGATCTCAACGTGTCCGCACGTCGCTCCATTTTCTCTCATTCATTACTGCTCATTATCAACACGTAGAGCTACTGCTATTATGAACTAACCAGAACTATAACGGCGAATGCGACAGCAGCTCTTGATCATGGTATATAAAACTGTCAAGAATGTCGCGAGGTATATAAATATGTAGATACTTCTCGTCGAATGCTCGAAATAATGGCGGTGGATCTGAACCAATCAGAATCGTCTGTCCATCTCGGAATGAATAACCTCGCGTGATTTTATTATCCTAGACTGTCCTAGACGCGAGAAAATGGCGGATCCATTGACCAAGTACGGTATTTACATCGATGATTTTAGCAAGATACTCATTTTAGAGCCAGAAGCGGCCAATCAATCCAACAAACTAAAGGAGGAGTCTCAAAATTTCGTATCCAGTAAGTCACGTTGTCACGCGGTGTCGATAAGTGATGTCAACCAAGTCACTCTAGCTCTCTTGTCACTCTCACCTGATCTCTACTGACAGTGCGGATCTTTCCACTGTCCACTGTCACTGTGTGTCTGCATTCGCTATTTATTTGATGAATATCTGCGTGAGAAAAACGCACATTCGCACACTCGGGTAGCAATTAATGTCGTTTGTGATTGTGTTAACGAATACCGATCTTATCTCGTCGATTGGAACGCTTAATCGTTTATGACTAAATGGGATCCCATTGGTCATCGTGGCGCGAAATATATACAATTTGAAATTTTTTTTATACATGCGAAAAATTAAATATAAACCAATATATTGTAACGTTATGTGACATATGAAATAAATGAGTTAACTCTGATACTAGGATTGAGCAATTTTTAAAACTACGCACAAAAACGTATATCCTATTTTATCGTCGATTATTGCAACCTTGTCATAAATTTTGCTTCAAAAATATTTATCGATATCGTCATGATGATCGAAAATTTTCATCTTGCAGAGATTACCGAATTTGAGAAAAATTCCGATGACTTCATCAAAATATTAGACGATTTGGGGAAGGAAGTAGAGAAAGAGAAAATGAAAACAATCGGTGCACGAAATGTCTTGCGTTCCATTGCGAAACACAGAGAAGCCCAGAAACAGCAGATGCAGGTTTGGAAATAATTAGAAGGATTTTGATAATAATACATATTCGTTTTCGATCGATCTTAATTTATTTTTTTTTATTACAGGCTTTAATTTTGGAAAAATCCATGGAATTGGAACGACTACGAGTACAATACGATTCTTTAAAAAAGATAGAAATGGAACAACTAGAAACCATCGAACATTTGTCAGTGAATTAATATCGTTGCATTAATGTATTAAACTTTTAATTCATTTTTAATAAATTTACATTTTTTTTATTGAACAATTTTTGCTTTTGCTAATAACGTAATGATTTTAGAATTTAGAAAGTATCGACATATTTATAGGATTTAGTCTTTAGAATTCTAAAGCCGGCATTATATATATATGTGTCTTTCACGACAAAAAGTTTGTGTTAATTAGTTGGTAGATAGATTTTTATAGCGTTTTCGAATGAACGGTTTAATTCAACCCGGTTCAATTAATCACTATATTTTACTATGAATTCAAGTCTTTTATTGGCAGAGACAATGCAATGACGTCATTAATCGCTCTCAAAGCGATTAAATCTGCTATATTCGAAAACACTATTAGATCCGATATCCAATTGCTACGTTTGTGAAAAGTAGATAGTGATAAATGTACCTGCCAATCATCTCATTGGACAACGGGCAGTGTGCAATGGGCGTGTTTAGCAGAACAAACCGCTTATTATTAGTAGCAATCAAATGTGATTGGTTCTTACTTTTAGAATCAACAAATCAACGTAAAGTATTGATAAGACGACAACTCAACAGTTGTTCTGTTGACGCGGCCAATAGTATGTTCTTAGATATCAGCGGTGACGTCACAAAGAATTTCGCGCGCGAAACGTTATCGCAGACTTCTCACTTCGCAGACATTTCTTGTCAAGCGTCCGACATTCACCGTACGAGTTCCAGAAACATCGTTATCACTGCAATTTTGGTATCAGCCGATTCACAGTTTCTACAAGTTCATCGAAATCGTCTTCACATATTTCTTTTTACTTTCTCGCCGAAGCATATCTATATAATACGTGTATATCATCGTAGCCAGGTATGTATAGTCTTCGTTTTCTCATTAACTTTTGGCGGCCACATTCTTCATTAAAATTATTTTGAGTGTTATTTGCATATTTATTTTGCCGTTCTCTTTGACCATTTTAATTCTTCGAAATTGGCAATATTTGTCTTCGCTAGATCTCGACTCGCGATGACATCGCAAAAAGATTTCGCACGCGAAATGTTATCGCAGACATTTCTTTAAGCGTCCGATATTCATCGTACGAGTTTAATATCAAGAAACATCGTTTTCATCACAATTTTGAAATCAGCCGATTCACTTCCTCTTCTTCTTTCCTTTTTTATGACCACATTCGATCTAGGTGGGATCAGTACATTCCGGCCAACAACTGGTTGAGAGTAACAAATAAGTAACAAAGTAACAAAAAGAAATTCCTTTTTAGAAGAGGAGAAAACTCAAAAATAAGGTCCAAACAAAGGACACACCCATAACGTGTCTAAACACGTCCGTTCCTGTCCGTGGGCGGTAACAAACTCTCAGCCGATTCACAGTTTTTACAGGTTCGAAATCGTCTTCACATATTTCTCTTTACTTTCCCGCCGAAGCATATCTAATACGTGTACATCATCGTAGCCAGGTATGTATTGTCTTCGTTTTCCCATTAACTTTTGGCGGCCATATTCTTCATTAAAATTCGCTGCATATGTATGAGTGGGAAATTACAACTAACGTGAATGTTACATGTAACAAATACGTTATATTACTTGTTACATTCCGTTTTATTATGGCAATGTTACAGTTATGTATCTGTGTTTGCTGGGGTGTTATCTCCGAGGGGATGATAAAGAAAATAGCAAAGGCGGGGATCAATTTTGGAATATTACAAGATACTTATAAAGAAAGTGGAAGAGAGAGTCTAGATCAATTGTTGTCGGCTACACAAGAAGACAATAAATCTCGTGTCACCGCGAACAAAAACGTCATAGAAAAGATTCAAATATTTTTAGATAAGAACCAAACACCAGCAGTCGTATAATTTTAAAACAAAGAGAAAAATTATTAAAAAAAAATATATATTTGTTTAAGAATTCTCTGTGTTAGACAATGTAACGTTTTTACTTCTTCATAGAGGAAGCTTTGTTCTCATGAAAAAAAAATTTTTTCGAGATTTTTATGTCAAGACTAAAATGTCTAGATGGATGTTTGTGTATTCAGAAAAATATCTGCTGTCACGACGTAATAGCAAATAATACTCGATTTTTGCTCTATTTTCTCTATTATATTATATCGGCAAGCCGTGCTATCAGAAATCAAGCTTAATGAGAACGCAGCAGAGCGAAATCTGCTGCGAAGTCATGATTGAATTTGTTGGCATATTGCTGGCATACTGCTAACATTTCGCTATCTGGGTATGTATATATATGTATAATTGTACAGATGTTTGGATAACATATCTAATAATATGTACACCAAGTTTTAATAAATTCTTAAAGAAACTTTTTCGTGGAGATACTATCTTAATACTTAACTTTGAGATTGGCAATATTAGATGCTAGGTGCGTTCAGGAGATACAACCATTGCACAACCGTTGGGTAGCAATCGAACGTGATTGGTTCTTACTTCTAGAACCAACAAATCAACGTCGAGTATTGACAAGACGATGCTCAACGGTTGTGTTTTCTGAACATACCCATGGTTCTTCCCTAGATCTCGACTCGCGGTGACGTCACAAAAAAATTCCGCGCACGAAAAGTTATCGCAAACGTTTCTCGTCGATCGTCCGACGTTCATTGTACGAGTTTAATATCACAGAATATCATTATCACTGCAATTTTGGTATCAGTCGATTCATAGTTTCTACATGTTTGAAATTGTCTTGACATATTTCACATTACTTTCCTGTCGAAGCGCATCTAAAATACAATTGGTACATCATCATAGCCAGGTGTGTATGTATACCAGTCATTGTTTTGCCATTAACTTTTGGCGGTCACATTTTTCGTTAAAATTCGCTGCATATATAATATATGTGTAGAGTTGTATCATTCCTAACATTTACTAAAATATTTCAAGTGTTATTTGCATATTTATTTTGCCGCTCTCTTCGACCACTTTAATATTTCGAGATTGGCAATATTGCTCTTCGCTAGATCTCGAACCGTGTGGTGACGTCATAAAAAAATTTTGCGCGCGAAAAGTTATCGCAAACGTTTCTCGTCGAGCGTCCGACATTCATCGTACGAGTTTATCACGAAACAACGTTATCACTGCAAGTTTGGTATCAGCCGATTCATTGTTTCTACACGTTTGAAATCGTTTTGACATATTTTACTTTACTTTCCCGTCGAAGCGCATTTAAAATACAACGTGTACATCATCGTAGATATGTATGCACAGTCATTGTTTTGCCATTAACTTTTGACGGTCATATCTTTTGTTATAGTAAAATTCGCTGGATATATGTATAGTTCAATCACTTCTAACATTATTAAAATATTTCGAGTATTATTTGTATATTTTTTATTCCGCCGCTCTCTTCGACCATTTTAATACTTCGAGGTTGGTAATATTGTTTTTCGAGTCTTCGATGGATCTCGAATCAGTTTTGCAACGCGTATTTTTACCGCTCCGTATTTATATGGCATTTATCGCGATTATTATTGTGTTAAAGAATCTCACGTGCGATAAATTATTTCGCAAAACGTCGGACATTTTACGAAATGCATTAAACATCGTGTACAATGTTATTGTCCAAATATCGTGATTTTTTGGTGTCGACAATGACGATTAGCTTTTGCGGGAATCGATTTTTCGCGTCGATCGTTTAAAGTTTATACTTATTCAATCGCAATATTATTATTGCTAATTCGACCTTGATCCAATAGAGTCTTAAAACAGCTCGTGTTTTCTAACCTGTCTTTAACGGCCGCGATTTATAGTGATGCGTTTTAATAGAATTCGTGCCGTGAGTTATTAAACGAATTCTTGCAATATTTACATTACGCTCGTGATATTTTATATGTTATATAAGCGACGAGAATGGTAGTTACTATAGGTGAGACTGTATTTTTAATAAACTTTTTAACTTTTTTTTTTTTACGAATTACTACAAGCAAAGTAAAACAATAGAAATGGAAAGATATTAACGGGTGTCTTGTTTATATTACAGATTCTATCTTATATTTATGTATCGTGGCGGTTCTTTGGGGAGTAACTAATCCATTTATAAAGAAAGGTGCGCAAGGTTTGGAGAATGTCAAGGCTACCTCGTTTCATGTGCAATTTATCAAGGAGATCGGGTTCCTTGTTACCAATTTAAAGGTTTGTCACATTTCTGTTTCTAATATTTTACCAAATTTTATATTATAAGGTAAATGTTTATAATTGTGATTTTATTGTTTTACACAGTATATCCTGCCGTTCATTCTTAACCAGTGCGGCTCGGTGCTGTATTTTCTTACTCTGCAAAGCACCGATATATCTTTGGCTGTGCCAGTTTCAAATTCCCTTACCTTTGTGTTCACCGCAATCACAGGCTGGTTCCTGGGCGAGGAAAAAGTGCACAAAAGTGAGTATACATGAAATTATTTTAATGTTTTTGTAAAAGGAAATGTAATGAATTATTTACTTTATGATTTGCTTTACTTTTCAGATACCTATTTGGGGATGATACTTATCCTATGCGGAACAACATTGTGCTGTTGGGATAAATTGAATAAAACTGTGGAATTGTGACTTGCACATTTCAGACAACAATCATGCATCGTTATCCTTTCTGTTCCTGTCCATCCATATCCTGTCAATTAATCAACATCCTGTGAGTACCACAATATGATTAACAGATATGATCCATTCCAACAAACGAAATAAAGCAATATCATGCTTAATTTCACGAATATCATGGAATATATATTTGAATATATTTTATTATTAATGTGATATTATATGCTAGTTTATTTTATGTATTAATCATGTTACAAAATATAACACGTTCTTAGTTTTTGCGGATTTCTATGTGTTTAACGCATTTTATGCTTACAAAAAGAATAACGTCTATATTAATACATAATAGATTTTATTGGTAATTACGTACAATATTGTTAATATATATATTCATGATATTTACATGCAAATCGTTTAATGATCCGTATGTACACATACACATGTAAGTAGCACCAGATAGGAATGAAGTAATCGCTATGGTGCAAGATGACTATTTATGTCGCCATATATAGTTAATTTATCTTTTTGTCCACACGCAAAAGCGTATCACAGTACAACAAATAACGTTTAGCGTTGCGTGTTTTACTCCTTTACATATTGTTATTGGAAATGGCAAAAGTATCTCTCAAATATGAAAAATTTGCAAACAGTATAACTGTATTACAGTATATAACTGTAATCTGTGATCCACGTATGTATAGCGACAAGAGTTTATGTAGAAACGCAATAGGTTCTAGTAAAAATTGGTTAAAAATTACGATTATTAACATAAAGATTTATATACAATAAGCATGCAGAGACAAGATTGATCTATGCACAGAAAGATGATTATTGTCGTACATATAACTGTCCGTATTTTATATTTTCTCGATTGTCGCGATAAAATATGAAAAATATTTTCTCTTGAATTTTATCTAGTAATTATATATATTATAGAAATGTAAAAAAATGATGATGGCACTCTGATTCACGGTAGAATGAAATGACGCGTTAATTTCTCATGATATGCGCAACACATAATTATATGAAAATATGAAATGGGAGAAGTACTTTTTCTTGAGTCTAGAAGAAGACTCGAAAGTTAATACGCAATGAAATGTTAATTCACAATATGTGAATGTGTCTTAAAAATGCATTCTCATCTTGTGTAACAAATTTAATACGTTAAATTTGGCAGAGAGAAGGCTATTAAAATAATGTAGCATTTAATATATTGAGAAAATTCTCATTTTAGAATACACAATTCGTATTTAAACTTATTCAAAAACTTACATATTCGATCATATTCCTTTTGCAATCTTCTTTGTTACAAGAAGCGTTATATTTATTTAATGCGCAAAGTATAACAATATTAATTTGACGAGCAACTTAGGTTCGAAGCTTCCTCACGTGTATCTATTTGTATTTGGATAAGTGTATTTATTTCGTTATGTGTAAGAGTTTGTGTCTCGGATGACACAGAAATTCTATAAATTCGCGAAATCGATTAACATGCTAACAGTAATTAATTTGCATGTCGTTGCCGCAAAATTATGCGCTACTCGGTTAAAGAATTAGAAACCCGCGAGATCGCGATCGATGCTCGTGTAAGTTAAAAATTATATATAAGAGCGGTATATATTATATCGATAAGTCGCGTCGTTATTAATCAGCGCGCGCCGGATATATCGACGCTTATTAATCGCCTACGAGATTACGAGAATTACGTTTACTCGAGAGACTAGCATTGATCAATGGCCGTCCAATTTAGGCGCGTGATTTTTTGCTTTTCAGCTTGAACCATCCCGCGCTCTTGTTCGGATCGCGTGGCACGGACGTGGACCTGCTCAATTCCGGCTTGGAGCTCCGCGATTTTGTGGCCAACGATTCCGTGGAGACGGTTCTATCCACTTTCTGCTTGTCCTTCGATTTCACTGTACTGCGGTTGATCGTACCTGCAAATAGGATTACGATTTGTAACCTTATTTATAATATAATAGAGCTTGCAAAGTAAGCGTTAGTTCTGATAGTTGCCTCAATTTAGCATTAATGATTAAAAACTTCAAATAAAAAAATTGGATGATTATTTTTCTTAAAAAAATTAAATTAAGTTTCTTTTATTTTTTTTTTAATTTAATCATTTGAATCTAATTAATTGAATTTATTATTAAAAAATATTGATTTCTTTCGCTTCTATTAAGACAGTCTTGTTATTCATTTGCTAAAATGTCCTACTCATTTCTTTGCAAATCTTTATTAATAAAAATTAAATATAAAAAAAAAGAAATATATTGCCATACTGGAGATTGTCTATCAAGAATAGATATTTATTTTCCTTAAGCATACGGGATTTATTTCCACATTTTATTTAACGGTAGAAACATTTATTCATTTCGTTCAAAAATAGGACCATATTTACTCGTCTTGGAAAGATTGTCCTTGCTTCGCCGAGCTTCCTTTCCTCGACGACTGAGGGTCTCGCGACTCCGTTGCCTCCGTCTCATGGTCGCGATCGGTTTCGCGTGCTGTTGCTGATCGTAGTTGATCTCGAACGGTTCCCTATAATGTCGTGGTTTCCACGGTGCAAGGACGCTCACGCTTCTCGACACCGTTCTCGTGTGCGATTGCAACGGTCGATTTAACTCCTCGCGACTCGCCGCCCGACGTCGCTCGTTCGGGCCCGGTATTTCGCCGACTGGAATGCAGATATATCGGGAATTTAATCGCAATTACAGAGTGCGGTTACGCTTGACGACATTTTCCGTACTTTCACTGTCGAATGTTATTCAACTCGTTAGTTAAATAACTTTGAACAGCCAACCGGAGAGAGAAAGAAAGAGACAATTTTTCATGTTTTCTATGACGCAAGTGCAACGGGTATTACACAATTTCGAACGCTCAATGAATAATTTTCGGCTTCATAAACCATATCTTTTATATAACGATAATACGTTATGACAACATATATACAAGATAAGAGATTAAAAAAAAAAAAAAGATTTAAACACGTATTCTTAGATTAATTTACAATAGAGCCGACATTTCTTTAATGTAAATTTAATTAGACAATATATTTTTGTAATAAATTATTATTTATTTCAAATATCAATTTATATAAATTCAAACATATCAATTTATTTAATTCATTCCTTGAAGCTTGATCCGCAAAAAAATTTTTTTGTTTAATCGCTTATAATATGAATATTAATAATATTCTTCACAGTTTTGACATGTGATCACAAATTAAAATTCTTGGTTTCCGAATACCTTTTGAAGTTTTGAAAGAAAAGAATTGTATGTGTGAATATACGGAAAGAATAATATTGCATTATTGTAACAAAATATTATAATGGAACAATTACTAAAATACTAAATAAAATGTTAGATGAAGAATATAAATAAATAGATTGTACCTGTAGCAGCATGGAGATACACGACAGATCTTTGCGATCTCTGAGAGTTTTGACTTTGCTGGCTGCTATCGCCGGTTGTGCTCTCGCCCGAAGACAACGCGCTTTCAGCGAGTCTTGGAGGTTTCTTCGGGGCTGATATGATACCCAAATTATGGCGGTTCGAATTTGTGATGTCACGCCTTGAGCAGGCGTGATCGTTAATTCGTTTATTTCTGAAATATGTAATTATTCTTGTAGTGTAGAAATTATGTTTTCAATTAGCATGTGTATGTGTACATTATATTTTCTTCTTTGTAAGAAATATTTTACAAAAGAATTCTCTCTTGTTAATTTCAAATAAATTAAAAATTATTTCTCACAAATTTTACATAATCAGAAACTGATATAATACTCAAATTATGACGATTCGAATTTATGACATTACGCCTTGAATAGGCGTGGTCGTTAATTCATTTATTTCTGAAATAAGTAAGTATTCTTGTAGTGTAGAAATTATATTTTCAATTAACATGTGTATGTGTACATTATATTTTTTTTCGTAAGAAATATTTTGCAAAAAAACTATAACTTTAAACAAATTAAAAATTATCTCACACAAATTTTACATAATCGGAGACTAAAAATTAATAATAATCGAATGAATAAAATAATAAAAAAATAAATAGCAAAATAGACAATTGGATATGTTTGTTTATAATGATAACGCTAATGATATCAATTACATATAATAACAAATATAATAATAGTAATAAAGTTAATCACTTGGAGAGCAAACATTGAAATCACTCTCGCGCAAAATATTTCATCGGGCGCATATAAAGCCGTATATGCGGTTCGTATTATAGCATTTACCTGCGGTCTCTGTTGGACGAGACGGACTCCTGATCCGTATCGCCGAAGAAGCGAAGATTCTTTTGCACGGAAACTCGTTCAGGCGCGGAGGAAGCTTCCTCATCCTCGGTGCCGGTCGTCAAGATCTCGCTCTCGGGTATTCTCGGCTTTTTATCCACCGGCTGCAAAGTTATCGACGCTTCATTATTCATGATCTCGACCAAATATAGCCGCGCGCGCAGATTATTTTTGCCGTATAACAATTACGCCCGCTTATTCCAAATATCGATTTATCGAACGTTGTAATTTCGCGAACGGAAGACGGACTTTTGCGAGAGCGCGATAGATTGAAACGTATCGCTGTAATGATATATTATTCCGCGGTAATATATAATTTTCATAGCGCTAAGCACATACTTGGCTTCAGTTTCCCGACTTTTAAGGGCGGTTTTGCCAATCTCGACTAACTTTGACTATAGTTTAACTAATTTTTTAGAAAAAATCAATTCTCAAAATCTTTTTTTTTTTTAGATAAAATTTAAAAGTTGGGAATAAAAAAAGATCTTCGTATTTTTAAACTATGTTATTTTCAAGTATTTCACCACAAATATTTTTTACAATCTTTTTGTAATAAAATTGAACAAAATATTATCTGAATCGAGTTTCAATGGACATAAGAAAATTTATTATGCCTACTGTGAAATAATCTTATTATCCCTTCTATAGGATAATGAGATTAAGAATAAGGATTAAGGACTCTTCGAGTTACTAACGTGGCTTCGGAGAAAATAGAATACGACGCGAGATAATAACGTAAGTCCGACTCTCCTCTTTGTCAATTGTTCGAGACGAGTCAGACGCAGATAACTGGGTCTCTTCATTGACGATCGCGAATTTTTCGGACTCCGAACCCCTTCTCCGCGTCTCCCGATCGACCGGCAGAAAATCGCGCGAGAGCGCGTACAAAGCCGTATTCTTCCCGCGGTTCGCAAAAATCGCGGCCTCCCCCCCGTGGGTTGCATCGCACGGCGCCTTCCATGAGTCATGATTCTCCCCGGGCCGACTCATCCGATAGATCATCGTCCACGGCGAGAGATTCATACGCACGCAATCATCTCGAACGAGCGCGAGTATTCCAGCGCGGCTTTACAGTTGCGAGCGAGCATCTTTTCTCCTCTCCTCTCCTCTCCTCTCATCTCCTCTGCTCAGGCTGAGAGATCGCAGGAGAGAATCGGGACCTGACAGAGATTATTCCCGCGCGGGCGGGCGCGCGGACGATGGTCGGGCTTATAGGGCTAGGCAAGCAACCTCCTCTGATCGGCACTTAATCTCGCGATTAAATTAAACCACAGAGCGCGGAGTTAGTTAAGCATTTAATCAAACCGGTAATTGGAGGTTGCGCTGCCCTAATGGCTCCTCCGCGCAGCGACCCGCGCTCTCTGACTGATGAATGCGTACCGGCCTGGGTGCGCGCGAGATAACCACGGGCACGATCCCGGAGGAGAGAGAGACAGAGCCCCCTCGTTATCGGATCATACCCACGAAAAAGATCCTAGGCTCGCGGAGGAGGATTTGCCGCGTTTCCGATCGTCGGCGTTTTTTTTTTTTTATTAGGCTCCTAATTGGCGTCATCTTAAATGGCATACACGCGACCATCATGTATCGTTCTCGAGTGTCTTTCCGTACGATTGGATGTACAATATTGTATCGACTTCGATGGGACAATAACTCGTGAAAAATACGAGTTTCATTCGCGGCACGCGTTCGATATTAAAACTTTCGAGTTGATACGATATATAGTAAGGAGGAAACGTTAAATAAGATTCATATTATCGAGATAACCCGATCGCGCAGCCTGACTAGATTGATCTCGCGATTTTCCGCAGACTCCAACACAACTAGTTAAATTCGTTTGATAAAAATAAGATGCGATTCGCTCCCTGAACGCTCTCGTTATTTATATTAACCGCTNNNNCGCTCTTTTGCCAATCGCTCCCGATCTTTCGTCACAGTTTTCCATTCTGCTACTCGACTTTTAAGTATTTTGCTTAATTTTGATATGAAAGGTGAAGAGAAAAATTGAAATTATAATTATGTATCAAATTAAATATGACATAACAATTAAGATCCTAAATCGAAAACCCATATTTGGGATAAATATGAGATTTGTAATTACACTGTTGGAAAATTTGGCTTAAATTTAACATATATCGCATGTCCCAAACAATACACATAAATTTTTGTATTAATTTAATTTAACGTAATATGGATATGTTAAATGGTGACACTAATATCATGTTAATATTTCAACACAAAAAATAAATGCAAACAGCATCGGAATTTGAAATAAATTTTCTGTAAAATCAACATATTTTTAATATTATTTTTAATATGTTGATAAAATTAACTTGGAAAAAATGTTATTGACGGTCTGTAGTCACTCTCATTCCTCTATTGTAGAATAAAATTAATATTTTTTCCTACAAATTTTAATAGATAAATCTTGTCACTAATAATACGGAACATATCTATTGTGTAAAATTAAAAATACGTGCACATTGTGTTATTTTTACATTTTCTCAGCTTTTTTAATAATTTAACATTTGAATTCGATTAATACAACAGCAATATATTAAATAAACACATAAATATGTTAAATATTTAAAACGAAAATTGTAACCGGCATATTTTTTAACTTTAAGAAAACACATTTTCCAATAGTGTATTTGGGATAAATTTGGGCAATCTAATCAGAATTTATGCGATATCTGGGAGAATCTTGGTAAATTTTTACGCGGGTAGGAGCCTCGCGGGCCCCAGCCTCGGTGTAAAAAAACTCGCCCCCTCGAAGCGGAGGATGTGCACAGGCAGGCAGGCAGACGCGTGTCCGTTTCATTCCCCGACGACGTCCACGTCGTCGTTATTATTATCATCGCGTTTTGCATCATCACCATCATCAGCGCTGCCACCTCCGTCATTTACTCTCGCTCTCGCGTATGCATAATGCGCGCTGGCGTGCTACGGCTTCGGGCGCTTATCACGACTCTCCCTGTTTATTCATCGGTATCCTCGCCAAAGACCGCGCCGACGATCGTAATCGCCGTCGTCGAAGGTCGCCGAAGCCGTCGCCCGAACACGTAACGCGCTCGGGAAACTGCAAACAGGAAGTATATCGCCGCATATCGGAATATTATCTCTCTCATGGATCCATTGACGCAATCGACGCGCGATTACGCGTTACTTCAATGAAATCAGAATACCGCGAAGATATCGAGGTATGATATTCAATGTATGTGGGTAAGCCTATAACGAGCGTTTATAATACGCAATAATCTGTCATATCTTAGAGTTCATATCCATTAATCCTTATCGAGAAATATATTTTTATCTGAATTTTTTTTTATTCGGATAAACGAAAGGATCTTGCGATGTCATGATACGTCATGGATCATTTGATGTACTTATAAATATCACGAAATTTTTACAAGAACCTCCCTATATTTTTAATTAATTGTCACATCTGTCAGGAACGCAGATGAGGGTTTAATCGACACACGTGAAAGATATAAAGATAAACATATGTTTCGGAAGAAGCTGAATCTTATTGTGTTGTTTGAAAGAAAATTCTGAAGATCTCTATTGCATATAACTATTGTATAATAGTATTGTATAGCCATATTCTCTCGCACAATCTCTGACATCGTTCGAATGGCAAATCGTAGTTATCGTGAATTTTCTGACGAGGTACTAGACTAGAGTGTATGAAAAGGACGCTGATTCCGTACAGTGCATCGATTCTTATGCCTCTTTCTCTCTATCGACTTACCGTGCGTGCTCGCCGGACCTTTCAATACGCAATATAATAACATATAACGCGTATACATACGTGCACCGCGTACCCACCGCGAAATAAGCTCTTAAATGACTCACAATGAATAGCCCATATCGCGGAATCATCTGCATAGTACAAGCACGGCGCGCTTCCCTGGTATTCTCCATATATACGAGCAACAATATCCCGCGTGTGTGCTTTCCATAACGAGTCGACGACGACGACGACAACGACGAGGACCACGATGACGACGAGGACGAAGAAGAGGTCGAGTGATGCTGAGAACGAAGAAAAAGCCGGGGTCCCCGGCATAGAGCAGGGAAGGGGGAAGGAAGAAGAGGAGGATGAGGAGGAGGCCCTAAGGGTATTGTGACCCACGCACCGCCCTGCTAACTCTTACACCGTCCGTGGCCTTCCTCCTCGCCCTTTTCTTCTCTTTTATCTTCTTCTTCCTCAGTTTCTCTCTCCCTCCTCGCCTCCTTCGTCCGGGGAATGCGTTATGCGTAAGGCTACTCCTTGCTCCTTTGCTCCTCTCTCTTTTGTGACTCGGCGTGGGCCGTCAAGATTGGGCTAGGTCGCTTACGTACCCAAGCGCGGACGATGATGCGTGCTTGTGTGAGTGCGTGCATCTCCCCCCCCCCTCCCCTCTCCCAACGCATAACTCTGCAACATTAAACCGCCCGCCGTAGGTCACCGGTAGATTACGCATAAATTCCGAGGGATGCGATTTACGACCTTAACTGGCATCTCACCCCCCCCCCCTCCTTCCCCTTCCCGTCCCGCTC
>NW_021849866.1:915788-929833 GCF_003651465.1 Formica exsecta | reverse complement strand
TCAACATATTTTTAATCATGAAATTAATTTGAAAAAAATGTTATTGACGGTCTGTAGTCACTCTCATTCCTCTATTGTAGAATAAAATTAATATTTTTTCCTACAAATTTTAATAGATAAATCTTGTCACTAATAATACGGAACATATCTATTGTGTAAAATTAAAAATACGTGCACATTGTGTTATTTTTACATTTTCTCAGCTTTTTTAATAATTTAACATTTGAATTCGATTAATACAACAGCAATATATTAAATAAACACATAAATATGTTAAATATTTAAAACGAAAATTGTAACCGGCATATTTTTTAACTTTAAGAAAACACATTTTCCAATAGTGTATTTGGGATAAATTTGGGCAATCTAATCAGAATTTATGCGATATCTGGGAGAATCTTGGTAAATTTTTACGCGGGTAGGAGCCTCGCGGGCCCCAGCCTCGGTGTAAAAAAACTCGCCCCCTCGAAGCGGAGGATGTGCACAGGCAGGCAGGCAGACGCGTGTCCGTTTCATTCCCCGACGACGTCCACGTCGTCGTTATTATTATCATCGCGTTTTGCATCATCACCATCATCAGCGCTGCCACCTCCGTCATTTACTCTCGCTCTCGCGTATGCATAATGCGCGCTGGCGTGCTACGGCTTCGGGCGCTTATCACGACTCTCCCTGTTTATTCATCGGTATCCTCGCCAAAGACCGCGCCGACGATCATAATCGCCGTCGTCGAAGGTCGCCGAAGCCGTCGCCCGAACACGTAACGCGCTCGGGAAACTGCAAACAGGAAGTATATCGCCGCATATCGGAATATTATCTCTCTCATGGATCCATTGACGCAATCGACGCGCGATTACGCGTTACTTCAATGAAATCAGAATACCGCGAAGATATCGAGGTATGATATTCAATGTATGTGGGTAAGCCTATAACGAGCGTTTATAATACGCAATAATCTGTCATATCTTAGAGTTCATATCCATTAATCCTTATCGAGAAATATATTTTTATCTGAATTTTTTTTTATTCGGATAAACGAAAGGATCTTGCGATGTCATGATACGTCATGGATCATTTGATGTACTTATAAATATCACGAAATTTTTACAAGAACCTCCCTATATAGAATACCGCGAAGATATCGAGGTATGATATTCAATGTATGTGGGTAAGCCTATAACGAGCGTTTATAATACGCAATAATCTGTCATATCTTAGAGTTCATATCCATTAATCCTTATCGAGAAATATATTTTTATCTGAATTTTTTTTTATTCGGATAAACGCGAAAGGATCTTGCGATGTCATGATACGTCATGAATCATTTGATGTACTTATAAATATCACGAAATTTTTACAAGAACCTCCCTATATTTTTAATTAATTGTCACATCTGTCAGGAACGCAGATGAGGGTTTAATCGACACACGTGAAAGATATAAAGATAAACATATGTTTCGGAAGAAGCTGAATCTTATTGTGTTGTTTGAAAGAAAATTCTGAAGATCTCTATTGCATATAACTATTGTATAATAGTATTGTATAGCCATATTCTCTCGCACAATCTCTGACATCGTTCGAATGGCAAATCGTAGTTATCGTGAATTTTCTGACGAGGTACTAGACTAGAGTGTATGAAAAGGACGCTGATTCCGTACAGTGCATCGATTCTTATGCCTCTTTCTCTCTATCGACTTACCGTGCGTGCTCGCCGGACCTTTCAATACGCAATATAATAACATATAACGCGTATACATACGTGCACCGCGTACCCACCGCGAAATAAGCTCTTAAATGACTCACAATGAATAGCCCATATCGCGGAATCATCTGCATAGTACAAGCACGGCGCGCTTCCCTGGTATTCTCCATATATACGAGCAACAATATCCCGCGTGTGTGCTTTCCATAACGAGTCGACGACGACGACGACAACGACGAGGACCACGATGACGACGAGGACGAAGAAGAGGTCGAGTGATGCTGAGAACGAAGAAAAAGCCGGGGTCCCCGGCATAGAGCAGGGAAGGGGGAAGGAAGAAGAGGAGGATGAGGAGGAGGCCCTAAGGGTATTGTGACCCACGCACCGCCCTGCTAACTCTTACACCGTCCGTGGCCTTCCTCCTCGCCCTTTTCTTCTCTTTTATCTTCTTCTTCCTCAGTTTCTCTCTCCCTCCTCGCCTCCTTCGTCCGGGGAATGCGTTATGCGTAAGGCTACTCCTTGCTCCTTTGCTCCTCTCTCTTTTGTGACTCGGCGTGGGCCGTCAAGATTGGGCTAGGTCGCTTACGTACCCAAGCGCGGACGATGATGCGTGCTTGTGTGAGTGCGTGCATCTCCCCCCCCCCTCCCCTCTCCCAACGCATAACTCTGCAACATTAAACCGCCCGCCGTAGGTCACCGGTAGATTACGCATAAATTCCGAGGGATGCGATTTACGACCTTAACTGGCATCTCACCCCCCCCCCTCCTTCCCCTTCCGCGTCCCGCTCGCCGCCCAACTCCTTTTCAGACTTTATCCCGCCGTCTGCATGCGGTAGGCAAAGAAAATCGGTCACGAGCGAATCGTGTGTTTCTTTTCCCCCTATCTTCTTGTTCTTTTTTATATATAATACAATGACTTTCCTATTCGATTGTGGAACAAATGAATCCCATCACTTTGTCTTGTATTTCATCTCGTATCGTCGATCGAAAGATGTCACAATTGTTAGGAATGTTAATTAAATTAAATTAATTAGTAATATTAATTAAATTAACATCGCAGGTGTCCTAATACAGGATTTCTAATATTCGAATGAGAGCGAAGGGATTCTACAGATACTTGACAAACCTGTATTATTTGTTATTAAATGAAAACAGTAGGTTCCGCCTTCAATCGGCATCATAACATATCGCATCGAGTTGATTCAGTCGTAAGGGAATAGAGACGAAATGGAGTAGGCCACGGTATATTGCCAATGGTGCAAGAAGCAAGTAATAAGGAAAATGGAATCCCCGGCCGCTCTCTGTACAAAGGGGCATTATAGTAAGATCTGTAACGCGTAAAGACGCAAAATAAACGAACGGGTACGTAATGGGCATTGGGGCCCTGTCGTATCGGGATCCGACAGTGGTTCGCCGATGCGTGCACGCGTGCGACTGCGTAACCGTGACTGTACACACGGGAAGAGAGAGAGAGAAGATTTGCAGTGCGCAGCGAGCCCCAGGTTGGAAATAATCGCGGTGAGGAAAGCAAAAGGGATGAAAGAAAAGGGAGGGGACGCGCCGCAAGAAACATCCACCTTGAATATCCTCCGCCGGCGGAGGACGGGATGCGGTTTGAACAGGAATGCGCATCTGGAGAGGATAACGCGCCTCCATGCGTTAAAAGGGAATCCGTTACGATTTTTACGCTCCGATTTTTCTCCCTTTAGACGCGATAGGATCTGCGAAGCATCGAGGAGATATCGATGGAAAGCGTTATCTTTATATCTCTAAAAACATATTTCTAGAAGATAATTAAAATTAATTAAGATTTAAATGATTCTCGATTAATGTTAAGTGTTATTAATCTCGGAATATATAACGAAATAATTAATGTGAAAGATTAAGATCGCGAGAGAGCGATAACTAAAGTTAATTGATCGAGGAATGATGATATAAACGTATTTGAAAATATTGATAAAACAATTTGCAAATCTTACAAAACTTGATAGAGAATCGTGGATTTTTCTATGACGTGACAAATTTTTTTTTTTTTTTTGCGTAGCAGCTTTTTTATACTGCGTTGAGAAATTCATTACATTCGTGCAGATTGTGTAAATTTAATTCGCGCGTGAAACTCTTTTAGAAATTTATTATTGAAACGCATAACTTTCGCGTAACAAAATCTTATATTTGAATTGTTACATCATTTACGATTTCATTCTTACCTAATTTTCTGTAGTCTTAACAGCCTTCACATATGTGTGTACTTACATAAAATTAAATTATTGAATTATTAATAATTATTATTAATTATTAAATTATTAAATTATTCGTAAAATTAAATATCCCATTCTATATGAATTAAAAAATATATTTTCTTTTTCTCATCGATATTTAGAAACAAAAAAAAAAGGGTAAAATTTTTCATTCCGTGCTCTCTTTTTCTCGCGAGATTCTAATTCTCGCGACGCAAGGTCGTCTCTCATCCTCTTTCTCGTCACCGGTGGCCGACGCCACCGGGAGTTTCAAAGCACGAGGGTAAATAGGCTATAAGAGAAGATCGCGTCGATGGAGGGTACCGGGTGTACGCGCTTTCGCTCTCGACGACGACCACCATCGCGGTCATTAATAATCAACGGCATGCCGTAGGGGGAAGGACGTTCTCTCTCTCTCTCTCTCTCTCTCATTTTCTTTCTTTCTTTCTCTTTCTCGCGCACGAGTTTATTTATTTTCTTTGAAACGTATGGGGCCCGACTATACTCGAGATCGTACCTCGATGATACAATTTCTCTGACTATCAATGGAGACTCGCGATGTACATGGTCTGTTGACAATCAAGTTTATGTAAATAAGATTTATTGTTAGTTAAATTTGAATATGACTCATTCATCTAAATTAATATTTTATTGCTTTAATATTGTTTCCATTGTTAGAAAATCTCTTGTGAAAATCTTTAATTAAAATAAAATATAAATAACGGAATTTGTTGCAATTTGATAAATTCAATAAATCGGGCGCATTTCTCTCTCTCTCTCTCTCTCTCTCTCTCTCTCATTCTCAATATTTTTATATTTTAAGAGTATGAAGATACCTTATTAAATGAAAATTTATTAAACACATGGTTTAAATGTTACGAGAAAGAAATGTTTGTGGAATGCAGTGGAAAGATAAAAGATTAATTATGCATTTATCTTGTCACATTTTTAGCACTATTAAATTAGGAAAAACAATACGTCTACGAAATCAATTGTCAAACCAAGTATTGTTTTGCGTCGAATTCTATTTGAGTGTGAATTTACATCGCTCTCATTTCTCGCGGCGTCTTCGAGAATAATTATAATTGATGAAATGACATTACGGACTGCGACGGACGGGGACTTTATCGAACATTCACGATCATCTCGGGAGATACCGTGTGAAGGAACACGGAGGGAAGACTTGCAGCGACTTCTAACGAGAACGACCGCCCCGGTGTATGCCTCGACGATGTCGATGAATATTAATTATTTCGATCGTGACGAGATGCTCTCGCTCAAGCTGTTGTCGATTACGACATGTACAAGTGCGCATGCTGCCTTGGCCTAAATGTCCTACTTATCTCTTGGCAACGACATATAATTATCACAAAACGTCCGTCCAAAATTTATAATGACATTTATCGGGAGTTTTTTAATTATTAAAAATTATCGTTACGAGAAATCGCTTGCTCGAAATAACAGCAATTTGACATATTCATATATATTTGAATAACAAGAAGAATATAGTATCACATCAACTTACTATTGTTGTTTTCTAATGTGAATAAAATTTTATAATAATTTAAAAAAAAGAAAATACGTAGTATAATTCATATGTTTCATGGTTCTTTTCAAGTAGTCATAAAAACTTCGCCAATTTTATCTTTTCAACGATGAATACTCGAGAGAGAGAGAGAAAGAAAGCCTGTTTCTAGCGGGCATAATAAACATCTCTCTTCCCGCTTATCTCGTATTCGTTCTGACAGACGGTATCCTAATTCGCGCGGCGTGAGTTGCTCGGCGCTACTCGCAGGTACGGAGCGAATAGATAATAGAGCCGCGGTTAGTTGCGGGAAGAGAGAGAGAACCGTATCTCCCTGATATCTCCTTCTTCCCTTGTATCGGTTTTACCGATGTACATACGGCGCCGTGTCGACTGCGACCGGCGCGATACACATTGACCGATCAGCCGGTCGACTGGTGTGTATCCCCCAAGACCCAAGACGCTTAGACTTGGTCTTGGTCTTAGAGGATGCTCCACGGATAGTTACCGAAGACGTATCTCCTCATATCACCTGGTGGAAATCGACCGGGCGACCCTAAGCGAGGATTTTAACCTGGCCTAGACCAGAATGTAGAGACGTTCATATACAGAGATAATAAGAAACAAAGAGGGAGAGAGAGAGAGAGAGAGAGAGAGAGAGAGAGAGAGAGAGAAAGAGAGCAGAGGAGAGGAAATTGGCGCGCAATGCGGCAGGTAGAATCGTATCGGTAAATTGCGATCGGCGACTGCCTTGTCGGCGACTCCTCGCGGCAAAAGCGGCGAGAGACAGACAGAAAGAGGGAAGGAGGGAGGGAAAAAGGGAGAACGCAGGGTGGCGGAAGAAGAAGTGGAGATGAAGAGGCTATCTATACAATCCCATAAGTGATACGAATATCCGGCATTGTTTAGGTCTTCAGGGCTCGAACTTATCTGCTATCTCGCGATCGTTCCAGGAATCGTGCTCCTCATTGATACTTTCTCGAAGCCGACGCGCGCGTGGGTTGGACGATCTAGTTGGGGCTGGTGGATAAGACGTGGTCGGAATGTGCGTTGCCGCCTTCGCAGCAGGTCGCCGCTCTTTCTCGACATCGTAATATCTTCCTTGTTGCGTAAATGTATTATTATACGAATCGTCGAATATTTAAAATAGCGACATAAATCATAAGAAATGCTATTTCGACGTAAACTGATTAGTTTACATGCGGACGAATAATTATTTAAAAAATTTAAAATATATGTTTCTTTTTTCTTTAAATATATAAAACATATTATATGATAAAGTACATTTAGATCTAGATTTTGCGCGAAAAAATGTTTTTACAAACTTCTTTACTTCTGATAATATGTGAAAAATATGATCTACATTATCGTTTTGCTCAAGGATGGATTTTCGAAATAATACGATGTTTTGACGAATTTTTCTCGATGGACGAATGCGAAATAGAAGACTTTAGAATGAGCGAAATACGCGTCTCAACTCGCGGCACGAAGTATATTCGAGTTGTGAGAATCGAGAGGAAGAAGAGATTCGCGGCTAAATGACCGAAACTTATCTCAATTACCGCGAGAGATACCGCGGGCTGAGTCTGTCTGCTGTGAAAGCCGCGCTGGTGCTTTCGCACGGGACGACTCCGTTAATGGTACAACTATTTCGAGAACCCCGCGATCTCACGGCTAAACCTCCTTAACCCCTTATCTATCTCGCCCAGACTCCTCGAGACTCGAGATCGCCACAAACTCCTCGGCAGCTCCAGGACTCTGTTCGCGCGGAGAGTGAACTTTTCTTTGTCTTTCTCTCTCTCTCTCTCTCTTTCTCTTCCTCTCTGCGGAGAGTCCGGACACCGTTGTGTGTTATTGTTATTGGGATGTGCACGTGTCGGTGTGCACGTGTCGGTGTGCACGTGATACACATGGCCGCCGTCCTTGTAACAGCCTGTGAGAAACCATCATCGTGCCGTGGATGAACAACGCGAGTAGAAGAAGAGTTGCTTTACCTCCTCTTCCTCGCATGACGCAGTATCCACCGCCGTCATCTCTTTCAACGGACTTCTCTGAAAAAGATGTCAAGAGAGACATCTATCCCCGGCAGGCACGCCAGAGCCTCCTCCGTCGCTTCTTCTCCTTTCGCTTTTAATCTGCGTTACCTCGACCCCCACTGAAAAAAGGTAGCCGATCGTTCGCGATACTCTTCGTCAAATTCTTGTCCTTTCGCGCTCGCGATAGCATTTCGATTTCCATCCAATAGATGTTTCGGTCTAGATTTTTTTCTATTGAAGATGTTCATTAAATCCTAATTTTTATATATACATTTATTTTAAGATTCGAAAAATTCGAGTCGGTTCATGCAAAATAATAAAGCATTGCATTTTTATATAAATTTTTTTCCTCAATTTCCAGAATAGAGATTAAACATTTATTTATATAAATCATGGAAACTATTATGGATATTAATTGATAGCAAATTTTACAGCGAAAAATATTAGATTACTTTGCCTACGCGATATTGAACTTTACATTTGATCCATTTCTATATCTTTCCGATGAAAAAAAAAAAAAAAACGTATAAGCGTATGGTTGCGAATATTGAATATCCGGCAGATTAGGCACTAAAAACAATCAGTACAGATTGCTTCATTAGCTAATGCATTCGCCTCTTTACGAGTGCGAGTAAAGCGTCATTATCGCAAAATTAGACGGTAGATAGCGACGGAGGAAAAACCGGCCATGGTACTAATGAGAATGCTCTCATTTAATAACAAACATTAGACTCGTAATATGCCGAGTGACTTTTTACGCACCACCTCATTAGTAACAATCGGTTCGGTCAGCTCTTCTAAATTTTCCCATCTTCCCGCATATATTGAGTCTGTCTGAAAAAGTATAGGATTTATATTTCCTACCGCTCATGATTTCTCTTTCTCGTTCTCTCTCGTATTTAATAACTATATTATTGATATCGAGAGAGCGACGTTCATTTCCGATTTGCGTAACGAATAAAAAACCAATCGCACGAATATTCCTGGTCGATTAATCGAACGATTGCACGTTGCTTTCCAATTTTAATGATAATGCAAATAGAGAAACGAGGATTGAATTATTCGCTGGTAGTTCAATTTTCCTTCTTTAATTCATCCAGACGATGATTTGGAAACTACTAATTGGCACTGATGCTATTTAGGCGTTTATTAAGAGTTATAACGATCCTGGGAACGCGAAAAATGCAAGTTAATGTTAAATATGAAGAGAAGAAAAGGAAAGAAAAACAGACCGTTTTCCAAACCCTGCAAATTATACACAGCATCCTGCCGGTCGATTATCCCGCTCGATGAGGGGGATTTTACCGGCTCGTAGCTGATATTCCGCGAATCTCCGAAGCGGAGGAGAGGCCTCCTTCATCGCGGGCGGAAGATTATCGAGGGCAGATATCGGGGGTTCCGAGTCTCTATTCCGCAGCACGGCGTGCAACGTAGCGGGGCGACGTAATGGACGATCGTTCACGGACGGTCTTTCACACGATAAACAATCGATACCGACGTCCTGTCGTTAATCCGGAATTATCGTCCCGAGGCGCGGGGAACGATAGGAGAGCAGGAGGAGGTTGCGCGGCTGTTATCGAGAGACCAGGAAGCAATTGGATGGAGCCCTCCACCGCTCCGTGCCTTCGAGTGAATATCTAACAAAGAGATGAATCACCGAAGAGTTTTGATCTCTGATTAATATGAATTAATAGATATTATTAATATGTTAATAATGTTTTTTATTTACATAATTCTAATAGAGCTAGATGAAATTAAGACTACTTTTTATGTTAGTCTTTAATTTTTAAATAGAGATATTACTCTACAATTCGATAATAATTTATCCTTTTTCAAGATCAAACCCGTAAAAGATTGAAACGCGAAAATTTTAATTTTTTTCCTTTCCTTTTTTTTCTTCATATTTAACATTAACTCGCATTTCTCGCGTTTCCAGGATTGAATAATCCTTAATGATACACCTAAATAGCATCAATGCCAATTAGTAGTTTTCGAATCATCGTCTGGATGAATAGAGTTAAAGAAGGAAAATTGAATTACCCGTGATTAATCTTTGTTTCTCTATTTGCATCATCATTAAAATTGGAAAGCAATGTGCAATCGTTCGATTAATCGACCAGGAATATTCGTGCGATCGGATTTTATTCATTACGCAAATCGAAAACGAACGTCACTCTCGATATCAATAATATAGTTAATAAAGTTATTAAATACGAGAAAGAGTGGAATCATGAGCGGTAGGAAATATAAATCGATCCTATACTTTTGAAACGTACGATATAAGTTTTTTTTTTTTAAGAGTGCAACGCAAATATTTCGTAAAAATTATAAACTTCGATAGATGGATGAAATGTTTTGCGACATAAACATGCATAATTCCGTAAACAATAACGTGCGCGAATGAATAATTTATCTCTCGTCGTCGACGAGCGAAGACGGCCAGGAATAAATCCTCGGTTAGCATATCCTCGCTGGTGACTCCCTGAAAGGAGTTTCACGGGAAGGACAATGGATTTCCTGCATGCTTAGTAATGTTGGGGTGGAAAAACGCGTAGCAAGAATAGGTATCGTGACCGCGCACGGAGAAGGATGGAAAAAATAGAATTCTAAAAAAAAAAACAGAAAAAGGAAAGGGAATGATAGAGCATCGGGGGAGGAGAAAAAGAGGACTCGGCTCTTTGGCGGACTACAATAAATAGCTATGATATCGCGTTGCGAATAATTGAACGGGGCTTCATCCATGGTACATTAACTATTGAAAATCGCGCCGCGCGGATCACACGCGGTGGGACGAAAGGGATGACGAATCAAAGGGGTAAAGGGAAGGCAGATGGAAGAGGAGGCGAGAACGATGGGTGTATTATATTCACGCGCGACCATTGTTGTATTCAGATATCAGTCTTTACAACTCGATAATAATTTACCCTTTTCTAAGTATCATGTATAATGAATATACATTTATTTTAGTTTTAGATTATAAATCAATTTATAAAATCATTCTTATATCATGTATTTAAAAGCATAATAGCAATGTACCGAAAAGTCTTAGGAGAAACATTATCTATCCTCAATTCCAAGTATTCTTGATTTTTTGAGAATTAATTTCAAGAATTATTTTAGAAAATAATTTTTTTAATGTTTATGTATATAAAAGCGATTGCTAAAAATGCTAAGATTAAATAGACTAATAAATGGATTATAATAATGGAAGTTTTTCTTTTATCTCAAAGCAATATAAAAATGCATCGAATTCTTTCGAGCTGAAATCACATTCGCGTGTTAGAGTGTGTGCAATCGAAATGTGATAGTAGAACGGATTATATCTCTTCTTATAAATTTCTGCGATATAAAGTAATACGAATATATTCACACACACATGTAAAGGAATATATAAAATATATATAATGTATATTCTTCTAAATATATCTTAAAATATCAGCGAGAGAAAGAGATATATCATTTCTCAATAATTATTTATAAATTAAAGCACTTGTGTATATCGAAGTCGTGTTGTTCTGCGCGAAATATTTCCAGCTGGCGAAGAGATTAGCTTATCTGACAATAATTCTTAACCGGTCGTTCACTGAGATGTATTTACCCTAACCCGCGAGACCGAGCACCCCACGGGCGGCGCGTAATGACCGATCCCGAGCCCTTCGATGCTCGGCTACGTGAGGGCAATACCGTATTGTTATTTGTTAGGGTTAGGTACCTTCTTGCTTCCAGATCAAATGCCCTGCGCGCGTACCTGCGGCCGCGATAGTGCGCGGAATAGAAGGTATGTATCCCGGCTCCGCTCATTGTTGCTGCTCTCTCTCTCGCTCTCTCTCTCGCTCTTTCTCTCTTTCGCCGTAGATAGATCATTCTATTATCGAGATAGCGACGCGCGCGGCGAAGGGCTCCGCGTGCACGTGAACACGGACACGCGCGCGATTTATTCGCGTATGATGGCCACGTTCCCCCGGCCATCGTGCGGTCGTTTAATTGGCTGTCCGCGAGCGTGCTGGGTCTCATTTCATAAAACTACGACTTGTAATACTAGACGATGTCTGGGAAATGAACATGTGGTGTTTACATTACGTGTGCGCATTTTTATGTATTTTATATTAATACGAACTTTTGTTTTCTTTCTTTTGTAAAAATAATTTAGCGGTTTTGAGAATAATATCTATACGCCTCTGTAATAATTTCTTTTTTGGGAAATAATTTAATAATTTTTAAAATATTTTAATAATTTTTTTAGAAAGATAGAATAGTAATATTTTTTTTTATAAAAAAAAAGTTTCGAGAATGTGTATATATTTTTATTTTTTGCGCCCCGAAGTACCGGATACTTTGCGTCATCGAGGGATGAAAGAGATCGCGATATATACATATACTTGATCTAGCAATGCATAACAATTGCGTCGATCCTCTCATGCTCGATTATCAGCTGGTTCTCAAGCGGTGGAGAGAGCGCTCTCGCAGCGGCAAACAAATGTCACGTATGAGGAAGACGTTCGCTTAGGGGATCATCGTCTAGAATCTTTCCGGAATTGGCACTCTACAAGTAACGTGAGCGCTCGCGTGTACAAAGGGAGAGAGAATGGTGCTCCGAGGAGTTCCCTCAACTCGTCTTCCCGGAACCCCGACGGTCGTCCTAGACGATCTCTTCTTGTCTATCCGTCCCGTAAAAAAGCGTACGATAGTGCTTTCATAAGTGGTGGATTCGCGAGCGTGAGAAAGAGAAAGATAAGGAGCTTTATTACCGTGCAAGTTATCGCCGTCATTCCCGTTGACAATTCAAGAGAATTCATTCGCATATTAAAAAAATTATTTTCTAAAATAATTCTTGAAATTAATTCTAAAAAAAAATCAAAAATACTTGGAATTGAGGATAGATAATCTCTCTCTGAAGACTTTTTGGTACATTTTTATTATGCTTTTAAATGCACGATATAAGGATAATTTATTATAAATTGATTTATAATCTAAAACTGAAATAAATGTATATTCATTATACACAATACTTAGAAAAGGGTAAATTATTATCGAGTTGTAGAGACTGATATCTCTATTTAAAAATTAAAGACTACCTAATAAAAAATGATCTTAATTACATTTGGATCTATTAGAATTATGTGAATAAAAAACACATTATTAATATATTAATAATATCTACTAATTCATTTCGATCAGAGATCAAAATTGCTCGGTGATCCATCTCTTAGATATTCACTCGAGATAAACGGATTATTTGGTATAATTCAATTTTCTAGTCTTTATTCGACGATTATCGTCTGCTCAAAAGATGTTCCTCCGCGTCATGCAAAGCACACGTGGGCAGATCGAGGTGAGAAACCCGTGTTGACTCTTAAAAAGCATGTAGGTAAGAAGGAGAGATATTTTTGTTACGCAATCGCGAATCTACGATCTCGATTACACGCGATTCGCGCCGCGAGAAGAGGCGAATTTCCTTCTCGGTGGCGCGAATACTCATCCTTTCGGCTCCTTCCCCGATGGTGCAATCCGATGGCGGATGAAGAAGGTGTTGCGAGTAGTTCGATTGAATTAGGCTGTACTCGAGGCGGATCGCATCGACCGCACGCTTCGGTATCACGCTTTTTGCCGGACTGTGAGAAACCGCTAAACTTTCCTCCGGCTTGCTTCTGAGTCCCGTAATCAGCGAGCGCGAACGAGGAGCTAAATTCTCATTGAGATTCGCGAAGCCTCGATTCCTTCGCTTGTCTCTTCGCTTCGTAATTAAATCCTCGGGGCCCTCTTATTAACCGCGCTCGTAGAATTTGCATCTGGCGGTCTTTCCTCGCGGACTCTATTTTGTTAACTATCGTCTCATCGCTGGGAATATTTGTGATTTATTCGAATTCGTGAAATCTCTTTTGAGATAGAATTTTAACAGTCGAATCGTAAAATAAATATGTAGATTTACATTTCTTTTTTAGATTACTCGGTTATCCCTTATATCTTTGTTGAAAATTATCATTCCTTTTTTTTTTTAAATTTTAATAATTGATATTTTCTAAGAATTTTAATGTATAATTATTTGCAATTTGCTGATCCTAGTAAAACGTGTCAAAATTTTTCTTTCGATAAGAAATAGGAGTTTAATCTCATTAAATCTCATCGATATAATTCGAATATATTAATAATATCTATAATTTTTGATTTTTCGACAAAGATATAACAATTTATTTTTCTTATAAAAATAAGATATCACACACAGTTTCAAGGGCGTAAAGCGCGTCTCGTCAAAATGATCGTAATTAATAAGAGCTACGAATTAAGCTATATTTGCAACGCGATGCGGCCTGAACGAGTTAATTACAGTACGACCGACAACTTGATAAAACCAAGCCGGGCGTTTCTTTTCGATCGTGCCTGCTGACATTTAGGTATGCAACTCGTAGGAAGATCTCGCGGCTACGGGCGCGATCGTTGATTAAAGCCCCGGGATAATTTCGAATTATCCCTCTTTCGTCTCGGAAACGCATTCCTCGCGCCTATCATCTCCGCTCGCGCGTTACGTCTGCAACGCCGCCTCCACCGCT
>NW_021849866.1:912471-915686 GCF_003651465.1 Formica exsecta | reverse complement strand
TGCAACGCCGCCTCCCCCGCTCTTCTACTAAGCACGTCGTAAGTCAGACGGCGCATTGTTCCCATGGCGGTGCGCACCGCACGTCGGCCGCGGGTATCGATACGGGATACGCTTCGCAGCCAATTATTATTGCCATTTAGATAAGGAACGCAGTTAGTTAAGGCTGGAGACCTCTAACGACCGGGCGTATGATGTATGCGCCTCGCTCGAATAGAACCGGCGATCTAGAAGAGTACAATGCCGCGCCGAACAGCTTCTTTAAAAACTAATATAATATATTTAAAAGGCTCTATAAAAGAGACAAAAGAGGCAAATCTCTGATAAGGAACCGAATAAAATTATATTTATGAGATTTAATGAGATTAAACTTTTTATTTCTCTTATTGAAAGAAAAATTTTGTCACTTTTATGCCGAAGATCTTTCGCATGGCCATCTTTTAAAACTAATATGTTTAAAAGGCTCTATACGCGCGAAAAGAGGCAAATCTCTAAAGACTCAAATAAAATTTGTTTTCGCACTGTATAAATTCATCGAAAATAATTATGATTTTTTTTTAAGCATTTATTTCTCCTTTTCTTATTTTACATATTTTTTATTACTTAATTCTTTTATAATCTCGATTTGTATTTAATTTCTTTAATCACGCGGTTATTTTACCGATAAGGAAGTCATGCGTTTATGCAAATTTCAATTTGCGGGAGATTCCGCGATTTATAACAGGAACTACGAGCTTTTTCTATCTTTTAAATTTCTAAGATGTATTTGCTGGGAAAACCGCATCTTTCACTTATAAAGAATCTCGTTAACTTGACAAATTGCCTACAGATAGGAAGCAAGTCGATGATTAAACCAACAATAACGGGGATAATTACGAGAGGAATAATCGAGATTTCCGCATTCTACGTCAAGAGCGAGGATGTATGCCTTCGCTCTCAATGACTTGCTATTGAATGAGTCTGAAAGCGGACGATTGGCCTCCTAATAGTACGCTAATTACTAAAACAAGTCACGTAACGGTCATGCTAATTAGAGAATAAGCGTACGTAACAATAGCATTGCGATCACGCTACGTTAAGTAATTGAAGGAAGTAGGTAAGATAATAGCCCCTCTCTCTTTTTCTGTCTCTTGTAATACGTTCAACGATTTATCTCGCGATATGAAAACGTTATTTAGATCACCGAATATATATCGAAATTATAATATCTCCTATAATTTGTGTTTTTCTCATTATTTAATTTTATATCTTTTTAGATGTATTTTAATATTTTCAATTTTAGTTTTAATTTTGTAATAATATAATAATATTATGTAATAAAATATCGTTTTGTGATATCCTGTGAGGATAAAAATTAAGATATTTCGATGGAAACGGAACGAGCGATAAACAAAAGCAAATAGATTATTATAGATATTTAATTAAGCAACTCGGGAGCGAGAAGTGCCGCTGGTCAGCAGCAAGAACTAATGCATGTCGATCGTAAATCAACAATTTTTCTTACCGCTCAAACTCGAGTGGAGAGAGAGAGAGAGACTAGAGCCCGTAATCCAGAATTTATAATCTGTTAGAGTGAGATCGTTAAGAGTTGCTTTAACAGCATTAAATCCACCCGAGATAAATAGTTAAAAAGGTGGACGACGACGCATGCACGCGTCCTGGTACTCATTCCCTCGTACAATTGCGTAACCGTATAAGCGTCCTGCCAACTCGCGATCGGGGGTAATTATGCCGCTAATTCTAAGACGAGGCATGCGCTTGTACGCGGGCGTAGCGCTCATTACGTATTATGGGGCGAGGGTAGTAATTAGACGGGTCGGGGCCCATTAAAAGAGACCTGAGCGCGCCGTCGTAAATGCGGGGACCGTTCTGTCGGGCCCCGCGGGCTACTTTATCGCGCGCGATTACGTGACGGGGATAACTAGCCCGCTCCATCCACGTGTATATCTGTGTCTTGGAAAGAGAGACGACGAGACGGGATGATCCACGGTAGCGACGTCCCGCACGCCATCGTTCGGTCGTTTGCAATCGGGGCCCGGGGCCTCTAACGTGATGGTGGGGCGAAATAAACGGTTGCATTAGGGGCGCTTTAGAACCGGGCGAGGTATAATAAATGAGCGATAAAATGAAATCATAGGGAAAGTATAATAAAGCTCGTGAAAAAAATTGAAAGGAAACGTTTCCCTAATAGACGACTGTTTTATCTCTTGCTAAAATAATTTTATGGAAAATCTTTTACACGTACTAGAAAACATGTTTAAACATTAAATACGACGCTTAAAACGAAAGAGAGAAAAAAATCCCGTTTGTTTAAAATAAGAGCTGATTGATAAAATAAAATAAAAAAACATGTATATTAATATTATAAACATTTAATTGACGTTTGTTCAAAATGTCAATTATTTATTTTACACTTTCAGCGTCTTGATTATTTCAAAATATTCACATATCAAGCATATATTATATTATGAGAAATGAAGCGACAAAATTCCAGCCGCCTATTTCTCGCATCGCATTAGGCTTTAATGCGTTTCTCTATCCACTCGCGCGGCGCTGAAATTAATTCTCCCTATCTCCTCTTGAATAACTCCGCCACGATAGGGAGGAGAAACATCGCATTCGCCACGGCGCGTAGACATCGTGCGTCCTTTTGTCAGCGAGTCGCCGTCGGTGTACAGGCCGAGGTAGCCACTTAAGCGAGGGATCGATCGCTTCTTCGCTCATGCGAGGGGAAAGAAAAGGGGGGAGGGAGGGGAGGGAGATGTCCCGTCCTTCGTATCTTACGTATTACAAGTGCGAGCGCGAGGGTAATTGAGTTCGGCGTAGCCGACAAAGTAAACCGTGAAGCATCGCGCGATCGTCCGGGTGACGTCCCCGTGGCCGTTGTGTCTCGTAAAGATTACACGGTGCGCGGGTTTCCATAAATATTCATGGCCCCCATAATTGCCCCTACCCCGCGTCTCGCGAATAAACGACCGCGCGCAATGAGATTCAGATTTACTACCCCGCTCGCTCTCGCCCGTCGTTGTCGTCCTCGTCGTTCTCGTCGTCGTTGGCGGATCGCGAGCTCCTCGATTCTCAGGCGATCGGTGTCGTCGCGAGACGAACGACATTTGTGCCGCAAATTCGATTGCAAATTCGATGGATTCGACGATGGCGGACGTTGGCCGCTTTCGCGGGGTCAACGACCCCGCGTAGAACGATGACGTTTACGAGAG
>NW_021849866.1:899055-912391 GCF_003651465.1 Formica exsecta | reverse complement strand
CGAGATCGTCGTGCTCGGAAATCTGGAAAAGATTATCCGCTATATTTATTCGCCGGATATTTTTCATTCGACTAGAGAATAATGCTTTTACAGAAAGTTCAAGATATAAGTGTTACATATATTAAAATATGTAATATATTGAAAAGCTGCATATTTATTTCATAAAGAAAACTTTCCAGCAAAAAAAAAAAAAAAAAATAGATAGACACAATGTCACGCGATTGGCTATTAAATAGATAATTTTTAAAGACCCCTAAAATTTTTCTATTTGACAGCTAATCATATGATATTTTGTTTATGTGTGTGTTTTGCTGGAAAGCTCCCATAGTTTTTGCGAATGATTGTTATTGCTATTTTTTTTCAAACAACAATTCTTTGTTACTATTACTACTGTGACTGTGTCATTATTTTCTAATCCAATAGGGATCGGAATCCCCGTGAATCTCGATGGTTCCCCGGGCTCGGCGAAGCGTTCGGTCTCGCGACATTAATCCGCGAAGAAGCGTTTCCTCTGGCGGATGCTGCACGCTTTCGTCGGTGCAGCAACGCGGGCGGCATTCGAATTGTGCTGCTAAGGCGACTGACGCCGGCAAAAGAAAGAATTCAACAGGGGGAGAAGGGAGGAGGGGAGGTTTGCGGTTCTCTCGCGGCGCAACTAAGGTTACCCCGAGACAGGTCAGTTACACCGCGAAAACGTACACCGTTGTCCTCGACACGATACATTGGGCATCGAACCACAGGAATCAGTTCATCGCGGCTTGCGAAAAGGAGAGGCTCAATGTCGGCCGTTGTGTGTGTCACGGGAAAGGAAGGAGTGCCCGGTCTCGGTACGAGGAACGAGCCTTTAGGAAGTGCGAAGGAAGGAGCGCTCGACGCTCTGATCCCCCAACTACCTGTAACTACCTGTAATAACCTGCCTGCTTTTCTCGCAACACTTTAACGTTCGGATGAGACGGACTTTCGTGCCTGTCTGCCGTTAGCGAAGAGTCGGTTTGCCTGTGACCGCGAAACGATCGAGAACGTCGATTCAGGATGACATTTTTTTAAAATTAAAATTAAAAAATCTTTGATTTAATTTAATTTTAATTAAAAAAAGAATCTTTTTTCAATTTAAAATTAATTGCGCTCATCACGCTTGTCTTAAAATTCGATTCTCTCTTATAATATTATATATAAATAATATAAATATTATATTACTGCGATACGACGCGTTAACGACTGTGCACATCGACTCATTCGCGAAGAAAATATTTTTGCTGGGAGAACAACATCTCTAGTTATTTGATATAACCGAAAATTTGAAAGCGAGAGCTGATTCTAATAATTTATGAGACATCATTATGTGCATATTTGCGTCGCATATTTTTGTATAATCAAAAAACGAGCTAATTGTTTCTGGAAATGAGAATAACGCGATGCATACCACTGTGTCCCGCTCAATCGCATATATTTCTATAGAAGATGGAATGAACATCGAGTCTGTGGTAAATCGATCAGAAGCGAGAATCACGCATTTATCCCCGGCAACGATTAGCGACAGTTTAAGCGAAACGCGCCGCTGTCAGCTGACGGCAGATCGAATCCCACTCGGATGCGAACGAGAGGATGCATCCTCTCGTTTCGCTAACCACCCTGGCGACTTTTCCTCGACGCGAACATCTCCTCCTCGCCTGCCTACCAACCTCTATCCAACCTACCTACCTACCTACCGTGCCGACGACCATCCATGGCTTTCTTTTTCCGTTCCCCCTCTCCATCTTGCACCCCGTGGTCTCTTTGAGCCCGATGCCCGCCGCACAATTTGCGCTCACAGGCCTAATGCTTCCCGGCATTATGCTAATTCCTTCCATTGGGGGCTCTCCCCGAGATATTTGCGCAATTGAAGACTGGTGCCGCGCGTGAAGACGCGCTCGTGACCGCCTTTCTTCGTCTACGTCGTTTCTTTCTCTCTCGCGCTTCTCTCATTGCTCTTGCTTAATTGCCCCGGCACGACATCGCTCGTCAAAACGTGGCGGTCGCCCGCTTTCGTTCACGCTATTGTGCTAATTTACGATTTATGTAAAGTCGTTGCTCGGAGAGATAGCGAGGCTCTTTACTTCGGATTCGTATCAGCACGATAACGATGACATTGTATATTGAAATATATTTTTATTCAACTTTCTCTCTGTACACGATGTCGTTTTCACTGTTTGGCTAATTATTATGGGCAAAAATGTTACGCGTTGTTAAATAATTATGGAATTTGTATACTTACGTGTACCTTTTAATGCTCACCAGTTAGTTTAAATATATCGGCGGCGCATTTTATCGACCTCAAATTCTCGTGTCTCGCCGACAATTGCGTTTCCTAAGGCTCGTTGCGTTCGTTATGTAGAATATCATCATACGGCGAGTCGGTTTTACTGAAAATCTCTTCCTACCCTCTTCGCGATATGCGCTCCTCTCCAGCATTGGGTGCATATTGTGCGGAACGGATCGAAGAGGCGTGACTCTCTCTCTCCCTTTCTCTCTTGCGGTGCAAGCGAGATTTAAAAGATGTTCCACACGGAACAGAGACGTTCCCGGTGGTCGTGACAGCGACTTCAGGGAAGAGGACTGGTTCTCTCTCTTTTTCTCGTTGATGCGAGAGCCCGGTTACGTAGCCCCGAGGGGTTCGGACGTCGTGCTCGACGTACAACGTTGGCGCGAGCCTCGCTTATTATCATATCCGGACGTTTCCTAGACCCGAAGGAAAACCTCTCGCGAGCCCATCTCCTCTCTCTCCTCTCCCCATCTCCTCTTTTTCTCTCGCTTTAGCCGGGGATCCAGAAAACAATCTTTCGCATGCCTCTCGAAATTCTAAGCGCTCGCCGCTCGCGCGCTCGTAAAACGTGCCGATGGAACGTGACGTGTCGACGGCTGTGTTTCGCTCGCGGATGACTGAAGTTAAAGGCGGCTCGTTAGTCTCAACTGGGGATACTTATCCGGGAATCCGGCCCCAGCGATTTTCGCATCCTGGTTAATGCCGATGCGATGATATGCGCATTGCGCCAGATATACATACACAGCGAACATTGTTTCGGATCATCCGTCGACTTTCGTGTAACTTTCAGAGTTGTATTACAAGAGAATAAAAGGGATAGGAAAATTTTTATATACCGCTGCAAACTGCTCTCGATTAACTCCGAGTTCTCTAGTAAAGAGATAATATAATTATTTTTATTTTACTTTATGCAAAATTTTTCAAAAATTTTTATTAATAAATATAAAATATAAATAATTTTGAAAAATTTTGCATATAAAGATACTCTACCTCTACAGTGATAATTTGAGGCGTAACATCAAGACATTAGAGAAGCACATAAAATCTGTAAGTAAAAGAAAGAATATTTTCTATATCATAAAATACCTTATTCTTTCCATCGTATAAAATGATTTGCGTCTATATTAATTTTCTTTGCTAAAATTCGCGAGAGAGAGAGAGAGAGAGAGAGAGAGAGAGAGAGAGAGAGAGAGAGAGAATGTGTAACTGACTTGGGAAGCGTAACGTAATTTATCGCTCCCATCCTTGAATATTCTCCGGGCATGTGCATATCTATGTTTACATACTTTATACGCAGTCCAACGTGGACATGGTGGACATTAACGAACGCTTAACGAAGACTCGCATTATTTGTCGACGAGCGAATTCCCGTGGCTCGACTTTGTTCGAGGGCTTCTCGCGCGATACCGCGGTACGAGTAAATAAATCGCGGCGTTGTAAACTAGGCTAGATGAGCAAGAAGAGGCCGCTTTGATGACTACTTTTCCTCGACGAGCGTCGGGCTCGCTCATTCCCTCGCGAAAGCCGCCGAATCATCTCCCGCGTACGAGTATACTCGTCTAATGTTTTTCTTGATGCGAGGCAAGCAAGCGAGCAAGCAAGCAAGCTTACACTGTTCAATCTCTACCGACGGAAAATATCGCTGAGAGGATACGCACAAACGATGCTGCGTCACTCTTTTCCTCTCTCGCCTTCTTTGTGAATGCTGCGTGTGTCTCCGCCAGATATCAAGAGAAAGAGAGGGAGAAAGAGATAGAGAAAGAGCACGACTACTTCCTCCCCACCTTCGTCAAGGGTTAAGCAAATATTAGCATTTTACTAGTTAGCAGCTGCATTGTCATCCCCGTTCGCGGAGAGAGCCGGGACTTGCGTTTTGTCATTTTGTATCCTACCGTTCTGCGCTCTTCGATCGTTTGCCTTTATGTCTACGACATAAGCATTATGACGTTATCCCGGGGATAACGAAGAGGAAGGCCATCTTCTCCTAGCGCCGCGCTCTACGTCTATTTTATCTCCGTAATTTTCCTTTCACATGTCACCGGTCGTCGTAAGCGCGCGCACTATTACGAGGTAACGCGCCTGTTTAAGGTGCAAGGTCGCAAGGCGCTGTTAATGCATTCTTAACGCCTAGCGCGAACGCGAAAAAAAAAAACGCGCCTGTTTATTCTAGCGATTGTCGTAATAGTGTTGGTGCCGGCCTTTTGACTCGCGCGACTACTCGGTGACGTTCTGTTGAAGAAAAGTTTTTCTGGACGGCCGCGATAATTCTCGCTTCGCAAGAGCGTCTTGTTGTTGTTAGAACCCGCCGTCGTCGAAAATGACACTGACGCAATTTTTACGTCAACTTGGCCGTTATTTTGATAATAGCATCTGTCTGTCAATCGAGAACAATTTTGTGCTGTTTCTAAATTCAATGTTTTCATCGATACGATCGACGATAGTCAACTTTTCACTGGTAAATGTTTATCATTTTTTTTTTTTTTTTTTAAAAGCGAAAGGAATAAGTATTGACGGAAATTTGAAAAATTTGATAAGATAAAATGCAATTGTCAAATTTCTTTAAATTTAAGATTCAAATAAGCTGAATGTTTTTAATTAGAAAAATAAGAGATAGGGATCTTAATTAATCGAGATCGATGATGGTCAATTTTTCTAATTTTTCTCGTATTTTTTTTTTATTTTAAAAGCGGAAGGAATAAATATTGACGGGAATTTGAAAAATATGATAAGATAAACTGCAACTGTCACTTTCTTTAAATTTAAGATTAGAATAAGTTAAATTTTTTCAACTTTTCAAAAAAAAAAAAAAAAAAAAAGAGATGGGAATCTTAATCAATCGAGATCTATGTACGTGTCGTATGAATAATGCGTTATTGAATGTAAAATTACCAATAGCAACAATTTTCCTTTTGACGATGGAGCGCGATACGAAGCGATCCCGATGATGCAAAGTCAGCCGCGCTAACCGCACGCCTCTCTAGATCAAAGATCTAGGAATGTGCCGGCGATGATCGCCCCCGGGAGAAATCGGTTTATCACTTTCGCCGATAATTACGAGTCCGAGCCGTCTGCCGATGTTAGCGGTAATTGCCTGGCGTGGACGAGAGAAAAAAAGAATTAAAAAAAGAGAGAGAGAGAAGAGGGGGCTTCGCGGCGAAGGCGACCAGTGACAATGCAGTCAGAGATGCGGTTTCTTTCGCTTTTTGCAGCTCGGTTTGCGTCGGTGCTCACCGACCGACCGCCTCGCCCTTTTCGCTTTTTGCTCGATCGGGTGCGCACCCAGGGAGACCTTGATCGGACGGACGCGATGGCGCAGAACGGGTCTGCGGGCATTATCAATCACCGGCCTTAATGGTAGCCTCAAATACATCCTCGCTATCTAGCCGATCCTCCCTTTAGCATCGCGGATGAGCGACTTTCGCGCAAACATCGCTGTATGAGTCGTCAAGCGAAGTGCTGGTGGAAGCATCTCTAAGTAAAAATTAAGCTTCAAGCACATGTAGATGGAGACAAGATGGCAATGCCAGATATACATTTGGGCGTAATAAATCTTACGCTTTGATTATATAAACAGATGAGAGACATGAATAAATAATGCGAAATTAATTAAATAATAACGTAAATAGATGAACGATTTATATAAGTAATTAAATTATCACGTAAGAAAAATAAACGTGTTTTTTTTATATGGACGAGAAGAATTTTAAATATAATCACACACACATATAAACATAAATTATACGGTTTATAACGCATATATATTTTTATATTTTCCTAAATAAGTCCGATTATATAATTTTGCGAATTTGCATCTTGTCTCATATTTATTTCGTATCAATTTTCAAACACGACTGCCTTGATATATCGAAAAATAAAAAATTGTGAAAAATAACAATTAATTACATTTATATCAGAATGTAAAATCTACTTTACATTGTTCAAAAGAAATCCGCGATATTCTTCCACAGTCACATCCAGCGAATTTATTTCACTACATCGCGCGATCGCGATATGTTAATTTTATTATTTCCCCGCAGATTTCATCGCTGATGTCATACTAGAGAAAAAAAAAAAAGGGAGAAGCGCGATAGATCGTGAGATATCGTTAGTATACAAACTTCGTAACACTCACGATGTATTCCACAACGGAAGCGATGTCGTTTTTCTGCGCCCACGTGTACACGGTATGCACACACAAGTCGGCATGCGTGCGTGCGTGCGTGCGCGCGGCCTCCATTAAGTCTTTAAGCAGCGGGAAGGCATGAAACTATGAATTAGTGCGTACGGGCGGGTGGGGAGGGGAGGTGAGGGAGAGGAAAGGGGGGAAAGTCTTAACGGGGGCCCAGCGGTAATTCCGTGGCAACGCCACTTGCCACACGGGGCCGGTTAATGGATTTGCAAAGCGCCAATTATATTTCCGATGGAGCGGGAAGAGGCAAACATGAGCGAAGGGAAGATAGATAAAGAGAGAGAGAGAGAGAGAGAGAAAGAGAGAAAGAGACAAGAGGTGGTGGCCTTTAGGCGCATTTGCGAGAGCGATGTTGCGTTGCTCTGTGCGGTCCCGGTAGCGTGCCCGAGCTCTCTTCGTGGGAAAACCAGCAATTTCTCATGACGCGCGCGTTTCTAAAGAAGGGGGAGGAAGAGGGAGATGGTACACAACACTCGATCGACCGGCCCTCCCTCTCAATGAGACGCGCATTCCGATCCGCTTTGATATATTTATCTATCGCTTCTCCCATCTCTCGCTCTTTATCGCCCCGTCCGCATCGCCTCCTTCTTTCACTTCACCGGGATAAGACTATGGTCGCTCTGATCGCCGTCGCCGTCGCCTCGTTCCGATACGTCTCTCGGGGTCTATCCTTTAAAGAATCCGCCGGCCACTCTCAACCTTCGATTGCGCGCGTTTTATAGTCGTATATGTATATGAAGCGTCGAGAATCACGCAGCTGCTGGTGACGCTCGTGTAATAAAAGTGAATTATAGCGATAGTTCGAATCAGTCAGAGGACCTTCCGCCAATTTTTGCAACGATCGTTTAATTAGTGCGATGCTTGCCCTTTATAGAGCAATACTACGCGGTAAGAAAGTACAATAAAAAAATTAGGGATTAAGTCGACGAAAATATCTATATAAATAATATGGACCTAAAAACAGTGATGTTAAAGGCTAGTCCTGTGTAAAAACGTTGAAAATCGTATGCTATGCTTGCAAAATAAAATTGAATTAATTTTATATATAATTATGTTTATAGTCCATTTTTATAAGAAATTTTATGTGGTTTAATAAAAAAAACTTGCTAGTTGTAATCTCATCTGCTGCACGATTATTGCGTGTGATATTTAAACAATAAATATATTTATTTATACTTTTATAAAATATATTTACATATGTGATTCAGCCAACTTTTGTTACGCTTTCACCGACATAAACGGCAATATCGCAATAATTGAGATATCTAAAATCAACGTAATTTTACACAGAATAACTCTTTTAATAATCATGAATTTTGGGACATGTTCTCTTGCGGCAGTTCTTTGACCCATCGACTTTCACTCGTAACACAGTGGCCGTAAAGTCAGTCTCTAACGAGCATATGTGAGTTACATAACATCGTCGAATGTTCGCGGCGAAGGCAACTCTTGACCTATTTACAATAACTCGTTCGTATCTTCTTCTTTGACATCAAAATTCGCATTTCGATCTGGGTCATTATTCAAAATAATCCTCTCTTTTTATAGGATAATTTAAATATGTCCCATTATAATAGAGACATGACACAAAATAAAATAAGAATCTGTGTAGCAGATCCTAAATATGTAATTCTAAATAAAAAAAATCTTAAGTGATTAAAATTAAAATTTTAAGGATTTTCTTAAATTATTAATCTTAAGAGCTTAAAAGTTTAAAATCTTAAAAGTTTAAAAGCTTAAAATCTCAATCAGATTACATATACGTATAATAAAAGTAAAATAATATACATAAAACTACTTTTTATTTGCAAAGTTAATGGCACTTTTAAAGACGAATATTTTTCCCTTTATATCTTCGCTAAAATTGTTAAAATTATTCTCCAATATTTTATCTTTCATATCAGATCTCTCGCATTTTAATATCAAAGAAGAAGGAAACGCTCCCTTCGCTGAAAGCGATGCTTATATCGACACACAAAAGGTATCCGCAATTCCAATGGCAAAGAAACGGCAAGGATTGCGAAGCAAGAAGCCGGTCGCGTCCTTCGGCAAACAGCAGAGGCCCTTTTATTTTCCCTTCGTGTGCGAGCGTACCCGCCGGAAGACGCTTCTTTCATCAGTCGACAGCTATCGCCCGTGTCTTCGGCTCGTCTTTTACGCTATCACCCGGTCGTTGATGAAGTCGTTAACGGCCCCGGATCGAGCGTAATGCACGTACACCGCGTTGATGCGGCGAGCAAATCACTACGGACGCATGCGGGCGAAGGTGCGACCATAAGGGAACCGGCCGATGGTAGCGCGAGAAAAGTAGGGGGAGAAAGGGACGAAAGTACGAAGAGGAGGGGACGGCGTCCTGGTCCGATGAATGGATGCTAATCGGGGATTTGGCATCTTCCCTTCCGTGGCATCCGTGACCGGTTTTTCGAGTGTACATATTTCAAGCAGGCAGCCCGGCAGCAACAGCAGCCGGGCCCGGAACACAAACTGGCAAACGGGCTCAATGAACCTCATGAATGATGCAAGATGCAACGATGCGTAGCCGTAATCGTAGATATAGGTATACATTGGTCCCATCAATCGAGAGTACCTAGTAATGCGCACACTAATTGAGAGACACCCAATCATCATATATCTCATTAGTTGCTAATTTATGTTTCACACAGTTGCATCTCTCGAAAATTCTTTTCGGATGTTTTTAACGGGACATTTCGAAATCGCTATAATATCGATCTTTTTTGTGTACCAAGATATATATTTATTTATTTATTTAGAAAAGTATATTTATATCAAAGAGTATATATATTTATATAAAAGTATTTACATTAAAAATTGTCGGTTTTCTGTAATTATAACTAAAAATTCAAGGAGATCATTTCGAAAGTCTCTATGCTAATATTTTCGAAAGAAAAAGCTTCGAAGTTTATTAGCTATAACTTTTTAACGAAGCGTTTCCGGACCTATTTTTATACAAACTTTTTTCCGAATTCAATTTCCTATAAGATCCTGAAGTTTTATTGACCAGACTTGGAACATCCTGTATTATCTTGCACACTATACAGTATTAAAATACTTATAGAAACGTATGAGACATAAAATCACATGACAACACTATTTAACGAAGCAACATGATTTTGTCATGTATATTTGCAGGCGAAAGTCACGCGTATCGCACAAGAATATCATTTCCCAAACTCTCGCTATAGAAGATCGAAAGGCTCGTTTTATAGTCAGCCATAACGAGGCCGTTATAATTTTATTTCCGCGCGTCGGGGCAAATGCGGACGGACGGCGGGCCGATAATTCCAGTAATAATACTTATCGGTGCTTTAACGAGCATGATAATGAAAGAGAGAAGAGACGCCGAGCAATTTCAACCCCGTTCCCCCGACAGTGTTATCCTTTCGGTATGTTTAATGTACAAAAGGTTCTCGCTCTCGCGTAAGCAAGAAAGAAGGGAGTTATGCCCGCGAGAGATTGAGAGAGGAGCTCACGTAGGAGTGAGCTATCGCAAGGAATAAGCAGAATGTCTGTTTTCTCTCCACCTCCTCCTTGCTCCTTTCGGCTCCTCTCGCTCGACAAATAACAGTCAGTGCCAATCAGCTGTGATTGGAGTACGAAATAAAATGCGGGCGCTTCGTTGCCGAGTGCGCGCCGCCCGACGGGCAAATCCTCACCGACTATATGGTATATAATTACCGAGATTATACATATCAACACACACAACTGGAGCGAAAAACACTGACCTGGTTGTTAAACCGCCGTTGCCGCCACCGCCGTTCAAGTTCAGTATCGGTGAACAGGTCATCGGCTAAAGTGCCGATGTCGGGTAGATTGTATCTTCTACTCTCGATCATTCTAGCTATTTATAAATAGCTATTTTCGAAATCGAGTTCCGTCTCGATCGAAACACGTAATTAGATCGACTTTGATCATTGATCGACCTGAAAAAGGTGGATTCTCGCGATCGTTCGCGATGACAAATCTCATTCATTAGTATTTTATTTCCCGTTTTTCGCAAAAATAAATTATAAGAGACCCTATAATTAAATACAAAAATATTTTGCCGAATAATTTTTCAATTAAAAATTAGAGCAATTATAGATTGAAATAAATTAAAAAATGTCGAATATAGATAAATGATTGTATTTTCACTCTCGGTCATTTTAGCTATTTTCGAGATTGAGTTCCGTATCGTAAAAAACGTAATTGAATCGATTTTAATCGACCTGAAAATTTCTTCGATCGCGGTAACGAATCTCGTTCATTGGAATTTTATTTTCGTTTTTTCGCGAAAATAAGTTTTACTTATTCAAGTTATAAGATTGACAATGAGTTACAACTTTAAAAGCGCGAAACTCGAGTTATAGCGTTTTCGAGCGAAGCAAATTTGATTGTTCTATGAGCGATTAATGACATCATAAACTCCATTTCGAATTAGATTAATCAATGAAATACTTTGAGTAAGCGTTTGATTGATTAATCGGGGCAAAGAATCTTGTGTTTTAAAGTCAAAATAGCGTCAAACGGAATGTACTTTATATTATTTATATTAGAAACCGGCCGATGGTAGCGCGAGAAAAGTAGGGGGAGAAAGGGACGAAAGTACGAAGAGGAGGGGACGGCGTCCTGGTCCGATGAATGGATGCTAATCGGGGATTTGGCATCTTCCCTTCCGTGGCATCCGTGACCGGTTTTTCGAGTGTACATATTTCAAGCAGGCAGCCCGGCAGCAACAGCAGCCGGGCCCGGAACACAAACTGGCAAACGGGCTCAATGAACCTCATGAATGATGCAAGATGCAACGATGCGTAGCCGTAATCGTAGATATAGGTATACATTGGTCCCATCAATCGAGAGTACCTAGTAATGCGCACACTAATTGAGAGACACCCAATCATCATATATCTCATTAGTTGCTAATTTATGTTTCACACAGTTGCATCTCTCGAAAATTCTTTTCGGATGTTTTTAACGGGACATTTCGAAATCGCTGTACTTTATATTATTTATATTATTAATGTATTATTTATATTAATCAGATTCAAGACCATTCATTTTCGATCGAACATATGTTCATGGAAAATTGAGTTCAATCGCTCTCAGACCGATCAAATCTTGCTTCGCTCGAAAACGCTATTAATTACTCAATCAAGTCGAACTTTTGTCGAATAATACGATGGAACTAAAGTCAGTTTATCTTTTTCCTCGAAACAAGAATATATCTCGACATTACGCGAGCTGTAGATTCGCGCAACTGTTTTCGTTTCACATATAAAAGCCGAACCTTACTCGAGCGCGCGTTTGTCCTAGCAAACGCATGTCGGCCGGCGTTTCAGGACGGGCCTTGAGATGTCTACATGAATATTTATAAATGCGCAGAGACGGGCACAACGGGAGGATGCTGCGAGTCGCGGGGATGCAATGCTGCAACGCGGACTTAAGACCGGACAGCGGATCATTACGGGCGGCGACTCGCGCAAATCGACTTGACCAACTGTAGCGGCGCGCGTTAAGCATCCGACAAGAGAGAGAGAGAGAGAGAGATAGAGAAAGAGAGAGAGAGAGAGAGCACAATTCGTCCCTGAGAACGCGTCCTTTGTTCTCGTTGTGCTCGGTCGAGCATTATGTAAGGCGCGTTCGTTGATAGCGAGAGCGCAGGTCTCGTCGCATATAAAGAATATAGGGAGGGGGAAGCGAGGCATAATAATCCATTCAGGTAGATATTGTTAGTAACGGAGCCGTGGCGTGCGCGAGAGTGTCTAGAGTCGTTAGTGACATGAAAAAGCACCGCCCTTGCTTACGCGCCGATATCATCTCCCCGGCGTATCCCCCGGACGGGTAAATGTATATTCGAGAGAGTCACTAGGACTGCGTGTTATTCTACTCACGTCTTAGGCCACGACAACTCGATGCGCTCGGCCCGATGTGATTCTGAATGGCATGGCATCGCGCACCAAGTCTACACTACTCGCCACATATTTCACATCGAATTCTTTTTTTTTTTATTCTCTTGCATTTCATATCGGAAAGTACAATCTTGGAATTTACGCGATTTGTATTATATATATACAGAATGTTTCATAAATGATGGGCAAAATTTCAGTAATGGATTCCTGACGCTTAGAAAATAAAAAAAGGTTATATCAACATAGGTCCGGAAATGATTAATTTCTGAGTTATTAAAGTTTTTGTGACACAATTCTCGTCACATCGTTTTAGAGGCCCGTTTAAAGGTATCAACAATGTTTTTCAAGTGATCGCCGGCTTATGTTTATGTTATCGTGTATTAGTCTTGTTTACAATTCCATACTTTTTTCATGTATACACGAATACTGCCGTACGTGTGTCAAGAACGCTGAAACATACTTTCAAGTTTAGTATCCTCTAACGCGTCTCGCAACAACGATCGGAGTAAATATCGAGACCTCTCTGTAAGTGAACGATTTTCTCATCAAATTATAATTCGTGGGTTATCCTTGTTAGAACGCCACATATCCTTCTTCGCTTATCGTACATTCTCATAAGATCCTTGTGAGTTTTTAACTTTAATAATTCAGAAACTAGTCATTTCCGGATCTACATTGACATAACTTTTTTTCTTCTCTAAGCATTAGAAATTTATTACTGAAGTTTTGCCTACCATTTATGAAACACCTTGTATATGTTATATCTATTTAAACAAATTTTTTCTTTCTTAACGTTGTATTTTACACAAAGAACGTTTCAAAACCATGCAGCATAAAATTCTGTCACAGATATATTTAACAATAAATTCAGGATAAAAAAAGTTTAATGATAAAAATAATTTATGTAATTTTCACGTCTTTATATATAATATATCTATT
>NW_021849866.1:896215-898965 GCF_003651465.1 Formica exsecta | reverse complement strand
ATATTCAATATATTTAGAGATATACATTTATTCTCTTTTTCTCTCTCTTCAACTTTTGTTGTGCTTTTAACGTACTTAGTACCAAATCACCTACTTATAATAAATAAAAAATATACCTATCTTGCGTGAAAGCGGCACGCTCTCAAGCAAAATACACTCGTTCTCGGGGCGGCGACTTGAAAATTCTTTTATTTATCGTGGATAATTTCCGTCGCCGGTCGTAAATGGCGTGCGGACGAGCGTTAGAACGAACGATCTCCTTTCTGTGGCCGGCGGCCGTCAGGTGTCAGACCCGGTGAACACTCTCACCTCGGTACATGGGGCCCCATCACGGCAGGCCACCGTGCGAGCCCGGCCAGCGCCGATATAACTCATCTGCGGCGGCGATGGCGGTCTCGCTCTCTGAGAGCCGCGAGAGAGTTCGCAATTACAACGACGGAAGAAACGGAGGAGATCGGGCAAGATACGACGTCATAGATACGTACACGCGTCTATTCGCGACTCCAGCCAGTCTAAGCTTGATGTATCGATATATAGTATCGGGATCGGTATCGACATTTCGCGTCTTAAAATTGATAATTTATATTTAAATTAATTAATTTGAAATAATTATTTTTGACAATCGGCATTAATAATATTTTTTTTCGGGAAAAGATACAAAATATCATTTTATTATATAATGTATTTTAAATTAATATGCGTTTAGTAATAATATTAATAAGATATTTATAAAAAGCATTTGCACATGGTGTGTAATATATTGAAATATCAAAGAATATATAAAAGCCTTTATCATGCGATCTGAGACAAGTTCCTTTAAGCAATTCACGTATCGATGCCCTGTATCGTTAGCACGTCGACGCGAGAAGGGAGAGACGGATTTAATTCCGTTCTTTTCCGGTCAGCCCTGAAAGCGACAAGAAGTTACGAGACCGTTGACAATCGCACGTGGGATTCGCGGAATCGTATAATTGCTTTATATAGCGAGAGTGTCGAGACGAGTGCGGGAGCGTCTCCTTAAATCCGTTCTACATCCCTGAATACGCGTGCACGCGCGTGTACACGCTCTCGTGAGCGCGATGCATGCAAGCCTCGCTTCGGCGATCGCCGCGAGGAGACGAGAAGCGTGTAATTGAACTTTATCACCTGTGCAACGCACATGGCACGCATCCTGTGAGACAGAGTGAACAGAGTCTGCGAACGAAGGTCGATAACGCATCACAGGAACGTTTATAGCCGATGTTACGCGTTCGACGCAACGATCTCTTCTATCATTATAATCGATTCGTATTAATCTATCACTCAAAAAAATGTCTTGCTGATATAGGTAGATTTCTAGGTGTCACAACAAAAATTTATCGCTATTTTTTGTATCTGTTAGAATATTGTCTGTTACATATAGAATTTATAGCAGCAACATTCTAATAATATCTTCTAGAAAATTTAGGTCCCATTGCCAAATGTTAATCACTGCATTGGATAAATATGAGTTTCGATACTACAGCTAGAACGATCTTTGTGAGAAATATAACTGCCAATTATAACTGCAGCATCGAAAAATTGAGAAAAATTGTTTAAAAGAGCTAGATAGATTGAGCGCGTTATACAAATATGTTAGACGTGAGGATTATATATTCATTTGTTTCTTGCCGCTAATTTTTTCTGTCTACCACAGCCAAACTTTATAACAAGTATGATTGGCCTTAACATGGATAGGCGCCCCACAGAAAAACATTCTTTCTAAATTTCACAAACAGTTCAGATATAAATTCTGTCTCTGTCACTTAGATTGATTAAATGCGAAACATATGCGATATCACAGTATTTGCTAATCATTTATGTACCTCAGTTAATTTTGCGCACCCAGAAAATTTTTGCTGTAGTTGCAATACCACTTTTTTGAGTGTATTCAAAATATATGTATTTTCTACGAGAGAATTTTAATAATTTAGATATATATATATATATATATATATGCAAAAAGACTTAATATGAGATCTCTTCTATCGGTATCATGTATAAAAACGACTAGAACCACTGAGATTCCTAGATAGAGACCGATATTTATAATAATATTACATCGACATTCGACATTTCATTTATTAGCAATCAGCTCTCTCTCTCTCTCTCCCCTCCCTTGGTCTTGGCGTATAAAATAAATCTTTAAGATGTATCTGCGATTAGGGTCAGTGCTAATATAATCATGGTACTGAGCCTCCCATTTTATTCTATCTTATTATCTATCATAATGTTTCATCAAAGTTTTTTTTTTTTTAAATCAATTTAGATAAATAATATTTCAAGATAGACGCGTCTAAAATCAAAGATTTGGAAATTCTGATTCCATGACACTAAGCAGCCGGTCGGTAGATTCGGTTTTCACGAGGCAAGGCAATACGATTGTCAGAAACCTGTAATAGGCGCGCGCCTATGATGGTAGTCGCGGAATAAACTTTGCTACGAGATGACGAGCATCGGTTTGAAGCGGCTCTCTGGTCGGCCGGTCGACCAGAGCCGCGCTTTCCTCCTGTCCTCCGCTTACAGAGGGTGGAATGTCACCCATTAACATTCCCATAAAACCGCCGCCGCGTGTAAACACCGCGAGAGCGGTGTAAACCGTGGTGGCGGCGGCAGCGACTGTGACAGAAAGAGAAAGAGATGGCGTGAGAAGGGGGAGGGGAAGGATGTTGTAGGAGGAAGCGCGAGTACATACAGAGAGAGAGAGAGAGAGAGAGAGAGAGAGAGAGAGA
>NW_021849866.1:883412-896193 GCF_003651465.1 Formica exsecta | reverse complement strand
AGAGAGAGAGAGAGACAGAGAGAGAGAGAGAGAGAGAGAGAGATGGCGAGGGAGAGAGATCGTGTGAGAAATCCAATCCGCTTCCGCGGGGTTATTATAGTGATAATTTACTGCATCTCCCTGTTTATGCATAGCCGCGGAATGCATAAACGCGGCGCGGCGGGTCCCACGGGAAAGCGCATGGTGTTTGTGGCGCGGCGTCTCCCGCATTTAGAAAAAGGGGAGACCCCTAATCGCCCCCGGACCGAGACTTCTTTCCCTCTCTTTCTCTCTCTCTTTCTTTCTCTCCCCCATTTCCGTCCTCGTAATCACCGGACGGAACTAAGAGACCGGCCGACGTCGCGATTGGACATTGAACGCGATGATGCCTCCTGGTCGGTGGTGATTCCAGGCGCGGGATTCTGGTATGCGGTTGGTACATTGCTCGAGTGTAAATGCGCGGCTGTAAAACGTAGCGATCAGCGGAGACGACAGCTGTACGATCATTATGCGGGGCGATTGGATCTAATCGGCAGTACATATACAGTATGAGATTCAACGAATTTGATTAGAATAGATACGAACCGAGCTCTCTCGTCAAATGCTCCTTTTTTTTTCGCGAAAAGATGATTGTCGAGGCGATCTGCCGATATTGCCTACTGTAACGAAAAATCGATCTTTATATGAAATAATTAAAGCGAATAATTTTTTATAGAAGTTGAAATATTATTTTATAAAGTCTTAAGTTTTGTTAAATAAATATTAAATGTGATTAAAAATTCATGGTTCGTTTATAACTAATTCAAAATTTATATTTTTCAAAAATATATTAAAGGCTAATGACTTTTGTGAAACATGTAATAAGAAATTATCGCTCTGAATATTGTCTTATCAACTTGCTAAAATGTATTAGACATACTTTCTTTTTTTATATCGACGAATTCTTGACAATATATATGCTCGATATTAACAGATATAAAAATTACTTCGTAAAATTTTATTTGACGTAACGGAATATGTCTTTCCTTTCGCGAAAATTTGAAGGTTGCAAGTACGTTTTATAATAAATAACCAGCTAACTACTCATTTCTTCACGGCCTTATTTATCATTCGATATAAATGGCATACGGGGACACGCACGATGGTCTCTCCATGTATAGTCTACGAAGGCTAAGGATAATGCTCGATGCAACTAGGACAACCAGCATCCATATTGGGCACCGCGGAGGACGCTTTCGTAGACCATCCAAGGATCGCGAGTATAAAGGTCAACGGAATTGACGTTACCCCAATTCCAATGGCCGAGATATTGAGGCATGAATCGTGAAAGATATAACGGCCCTTTATTCTTTGTCTCTTGTTAATTTATTTGTGGAAAGTTACAAAAGCAACATATTAATAATTTATTAATGCATTTTTTGCGCAGACTTATATCGTCTGTATTTTATTATTATACAAATTACTTTCTGCAGGGCTCAGATGTTCATTCATCCATTCCTCTCTCTTCTATACATAATTTCAATATTATTAAGTATTATTAAATATTCTTTATAGCATTCTTTCCGAGAAAAAATTTACAGATGAAATTAATTGAGGTTAATTAATTAAAAGATGTCAACGATCGTATAAAATTCTCTTCGATAAAAAAATTTCTATTCATATTTAAAAAAAATAGAGAAATTTCCGTTCTAATCCTCAAACGCGCCACTGGGCGGTTAGAGATGCGTGTTGCACACGCATGCATTTGCGTGCATCGCATGCAACGCGGCGCGCGCGCGGATAGACAGATGCGTGACACGCTTGCCTGGCCTCTGTCGTCGTGGACCGCGTCCGCAGATTATGCAACGTTGCGTTCGGATTGCGGGGACCATATGGTGGCGGCGCCTTTACATCTGCCGTCGTTATTGGCGCGCGAGAGACCGTCTCCCTTTCCTCTCTTCCCGTCCCTCTCTCTCGCGTCCAGCATAGTCTATAACCCTTTCCCGCGCGCATATCCACTCCGTGGTGTGTGCGTATTTATCTACCGCGCTTTGCCGCTTCTGCCGCGAAAGACGAAGGGTCGTAGCAATGCGTACAATGCATCGACTGCACTTTGCGCGCAGCGCGTGTGAAATGCATTTGACTTCTTTCGCGCGCTTGCGTTATTTCATTAGCTGATCTAAAAGTTGCATGTGATATATAATTTTTGGACGACAACTTTAACGCATATGTAAACGCGTGTCCGATATGTGTGTAGTGAACTGACTTGTAGGGTCAGTTTAATTTATGTATTATTATACATGCTTATTATATAAAATTTTTTAAATTAGCTTATTAAAAGATTCTAATTAAGAAATTAAATTAATAATTGGAAAATTATTAAATATATTAATATAATGATAATTATATAATTATAAATTAATTATAAATTATTAACCTTTTTTTTTTATATCAGTATCTTGTAACATAGAATCTATTGAATATTATATTAACATCTTTTTTGCATATTTCCGAGCTTACTTTAATAAAATTTTAATACGTAGGTGCATGAAAAACGCAAAATTTATTTCTATAAAAAAACATTGCTTCTTCCGCTTCGCTATTGTTGATTAATAATGAATTTATAGAAGATGCGAATCTCTTCTCGCGCCTGCGACTTCCGGCAATTTCTCTCGTCGCAGGATAAGCGATGCGTGAGCTTAACGACTCGGTCTGACGTCTCTTCGCGGAGGGATCTAAATACCCAAGTACGTCCATTAGAGCGGCAACGGACAGGGACGCGATTTATCGCCGTTTGTCTATTACAGGTGACTGAGAATAGCGTGCGAGAACGATAGCTTTCGGGTGGCGTCTATTAGAACGGAATGGCGGTCTCGAGATCGACCGAACCCTCCTCACCTTGATAATTCTTGGGCGCATATAAGCGACGACCCTACGTTAACCATCCCGTGAAATATCTTATCCCGCAACGTATAGAGCAACAACACACACGTTCCTTCTCTCCTTATTTTTCCTCCCTCATTCCCTCCTCGCGTGGAGGGCGCGCGCGCGCTCGCGATAAATCCACGTAAAGGGCCCATATAAAACCTCAAGGGAGAGAGATCCATTCCTCCGGGGATTTTCTCTAGAACTCCGAGTTTCTTTTTTTTTCCCTCTCCGTCGCTCTCGCATCTCTCTCTCTCTCTCTCTCTCTTATAGATTCTTCGAACCAATCGATACACGATAGCAACTTCCCATGGCGAATCGGTTCTCATGCCCTGAGAGCCGCCGCGAAAGAGTGGCATTATATTCTGGAGCGGCTGTATGCGCGCACGCACAGCACGCGTGCACGGCATGGCACGATCGGGTGTATGTATGTGTGTGTATATGTGTGTTGGTAATTCGCGGCGCGGAATCTATATAACGCCGCCCTACGAGAGGCCCGAGAGAGGATCGGAGGCTGCGGCGGTTATCGGCCGTACAATTTCATCGGCACTTAAAACGTCATCCCGTGAGGCCCCACCTTTTCATCAGCCGCTAATCTCGCTCGCTCCTTCTCGAACGTCGATGCCCTCGATGTCGCGAGTACTTGTATAAAGCGTATCACGGGCCTCGTATACTTTTATCTATGGATCACTTCGAATCTGCTTTTTCTCTAACGATATCGTTGCGATAAAATAGTGCATGCATTGTAAGATTTACAGAGGTCTAACGATTTTTATCAATCGAGTTTTAAAGTGCAAATAGGTGTTAAATAAAAAATCGTATATTCGTTTAATATACTTTGTGTGCGATTAAATATTTTATTCATATTTTATTTTTTAATAATATATTTCGATATTTTAAGATTATATGTGTTAATAAAGATTAAAAAATTTATGTGTGCTAAAGCGTAAATATCGCGGCGTTCAGCTGATCCTTTTAGAGACTTCTGAACTTGGGAATTTTTTCAAAATCGAAACATTATTAATGAGAGAATGCACGTTCGAGGTCTTAGCGGAAGCGATTAGTTTCTCGGTCGTTTTACCAACTCCTATTAGATCCCGATTTCACGCCATTGTGCCTGTTCTTCGGCACGATTTCTTCGCTGTTAATTTCCTGGGATACGTATTCGCGCGATCTTTTCGTAGTATTTCAGCCGCAACTGCCCTCTCTTCTTCTCTCTCTTCTCTTCTCCTACAGCCCGGTGGCAGGAAATTTAAATAATTTCGCTAATTTGATTCGCGCGCAGTTCTCATTAACCGCCAAATTATGCATGCTGCACGATCCTCGCGTTTCTTGCGTTTCCGGTAGTTCGCTCGAGATTCAATGGATCGTTTGCACGGAAAAGAGGGATGAAAAAACCCAGTGTCCCTCTCGTTACCGGAAGTGGTCAATTCCCGTGAGCGAGTCGTTCGCTTTGATTTAAATCATTGTTATTTCACGGTATTGCCGCTTTCGCAGAAAGCGAAATTGAATTTATCAATTGCGATAAATTTCTTTAAAAATCGCATGTTATTTTTTGCAAAAGGTTTTTAATTTTATGCTCGACTATTAAATAATCATCTTTTTATACCTCGTGCTATAATATATGTATGAAACAGATTGCTACTTTGTTTTATTCTATTATTTGCTACATTTATCCTCTTTCATTCGTTCTATTTATTATTTTTTCCTTTTAGACACTGTATCTTATTCTAGAATTTCGTGTTTTTACCGATGTTCACTAATTCTTTTTTTCGAAATATAAATCTCGCCGATTGTATCCCCGCACTCGTCGTCGAAGATGGAATTCCTTTATGGATTCCGCAAATTTCTCATTTTATTTTTTCGTGAACTCTTAGTCGAGAGAGAAAGAAAGAGAAAAAGAGAGAGAGAGAGAGAGAGATCGATCGTCGCACGATTAATGCTATTCAATGAGAAGCGTGCTCGTGAATTTGCACGATCAACGCGCGCGATTAGGCGACTTTCGATCGTGATTCGCTCGCATTACTCGTGACATTCCAGAGCTTCATTGTGGCCCGCGGCCAAGTTTGCGTTGAGATAGCACGCGCGATCGGGTCTGACGGGAGCTCGTGTAACCGGCCGATTCGAATAATTTTGCTAATTCGATTCAGCCGCGACTCTCGTTAGAGACAAGTTTACGTCCCTCGGGGAGATTCCTGCGGGTTTGCTCATAGCGTAAACGCGCCCTTATAAATACTATTTTTTCTCTTTCTCTCTCTCTTCCTCTCGGTCGATCGGTGGCCGGTCGGCCGCAATTTAATTGCCGTATCGATATAATTTCGAGCACGCAACGAGGAGGAGGAGGAGCAATCGCTGTATCTCGTGGTCTTCTCCTCCTCGATCGATCAACCGATCGGACGGACATTCGATCCGCGATGCCTGTTCTTTCCTTGGTACCTTTCCGTGAATTCATCGCGCGAAATCGCGAAGCCTCGCGGAGGTCCTTAGAGTGCTAAATGACGTGTGATACCCGTAGAATGCGAGACACCCTTCTTCCTCTTCTACTCGACCTACTCCTTTCGATCGCGACGTACATACGTGCGTGTGGCGTGAGGTGAATGCGGCCAAGGAGGTATCATGCCACGGCGGGATGAAGACGTGCAACGGCGGCTGGCACTGTGCAATCGCAAGTGGTCAATTAGAATCCGCGTTCCCTCGCGCGCGCACGAACATACACGCATACACCGGTAATCGGGCCTTTACAGCTACCCTTTTTTTCTGAATTTATAATTACGAGACCTGCGGCCGCGAGCTCCGTATAACGATCCACGCCTTCCTTTTACCTGGTGTTCACTTCGTTCCCGTCTCTCCCCGTCACGCCTCCTTCTCTCTCTTTTCTCGGCGTCTCTTTGCCTGTCTCTCTCTCTGTCTCTTTCTCTTGTATATAAATGATAAATATAATAATAATATTACTCGATGAAATATTGTTTGAAATATCTGAATAATTGTTACTCTTTATATCGTTCTTCTTGTATATTGTATTAAGATAATACGAATATTATACTTGATCTTAATGGAAACTGAAGTAGATAAAGATATATTAAGTACTGGAGTTGTTGCAAGAAATGTATTTGCTTTTACATTTTACGTAGCATAGATAAGGCCAGTTGATAATTGAGTTTGTTGGGTAACTTGGAACTGTTGCCTAACCATTCATTTGCATTAATTCTCATTGCACGATAATAGTCTAAGAATATTTTAAAGTCTCTTATATAGGTGTTTGTGCTGAAATATTTTTTCAGAATGTATGACATATTTGTAAAAAAAAACATTTTCATCTGAAGAAAAGTTGCAACTTATTTCTGTGTATGCATATTTAAATTTATTAGTCCAAAAATTGCCTATTTTATTTAAAAAAAAAAAAATTGATTGAGACTTCGCACAAAGAAACAAAGTACCTGCAGCTGTTTTGCAGACACACCGTCTGAATTTTCAGACACTTCTGAACTTTCAGAAAAACGACTCTGATAGATTGTTTGAAATTTCTCTCAGACATCCGGATCTAAAAATTTAGACAAAAATATGTTTGAATTTTTAGAAAATTTTTTACAATACATCTTTCGCATCATCCAATTGTCGTACATCGATCATCGTCACATGGAGTTTCTCCGCCAACGGTATCTCCGATACGCAGAGAGATGCGTACAGAGACGCATCATGTGCTCACGCACGCATCGACTTCTCCTCGTTTCTTCGCCGTTCCGAGTTTGACCTGGTTCTTTGCCGGACGTACAGTTATGACGGGGTACGCTTACCGGCCCGTGTCCACTCTCGATTTTGCCGGGGGAATTCACTCTCGTGTTCGAAACTCGCGAACGTAACTCGCGCTGAATTTCCATTGGTGGCCGACGCGCTCCACCGATCGCGAAACGACCTTGCCACGATCACCACCATCGCGACCGGTTACCGGAGGCCTGGCCGATTGCACGCCGGACCTTAAATTTCGATATAGCAAATCTAGCGTGTCAGTGATTAACGGCCTCCGGAGGGCGACCTGGTTCTTTATCGTCGCGGCTGACTTTTTTTTATCGCGATATAAATTTGGATGATTTATAATAATTGAATGTACAGTAAAATGAGATTTTATTTATTGCAATTATGCTTTTATGGAAACTGATCGCTCGGTTTTCTCGCGAGGAGTGTCTAAAATTAAATTTTAATTACATAAGTCAATATCTCTTTTATTATACATATTATATTTTGTTTTGATGAACGATAGACTTCAGTTTAAGTTTATATACATATAAAAGTTTCAAGAGCTTTAGTATATTTTGTTCTATTTAATTACATCAATATGACGAAATGTTAATTAAATAATATTCGTTATCTAATAATTAAGTTTTAAATCAGAGATTTAAATTATTACATACAACAAAAATATTTATTTAAAAAAAAAATTATTTTTTAAATCGAAATTTATATAAAACTTTATCTAGATATTCAATAATTTTCACTGTTGCAGTAACATGACATATTGCATTTTCACACACAGAAATTATAAATCAGTTTTACGATTTCTACAGGTACATAGTTATAACCGTGCTTCTTACAAAGTCACGAAATTAGACGACTCTCACTCGAAGCTAAAAATGCTTCGCGGCAATGTTACGTTAACACTCGTCACGTTTATAGTACAACGTACATTATGCTACACATTTCTAATCAATTATAGGAGACGTTACTAATGTGCACGGAAATCGTTTTCCATCGCGTACCGCTGGAAAGTTGCTACGACTCGTTAGTTCTCCATTAAAGATGTCAGAGCGAATCGTTCGGTCACGAGCTATGGATTCGATACGGAATATTTGTAATTTGTGCACTCATTCATCGTATTATTTCAAGTTAGAAAGCTTTAGCCAGTACAACAAACGCACATATTGGATAGGATCGATTAGTTTTAATGTATATTATCGAACTGTGATCACGCATTGTATAAATTTATTACGAAGAAAAGACTATTTCTTTTAAAGCAGTTATCTGATTCTTTTTAAGTGGACTTTTTTATTCGGTTCTGATATTATATATAATATCAAATAATTTATAAAATATCATAATTTTATATATTTGTTTCTGTTATGATATAGTTATATTTTTTATTGATTGTGCAATTCATTCTATTAACGAGAGATTATATCGTTATCTGGCAGGTACTTAATGCGAATGCCAGATGCCTGTCTCGCGTGCGTGATCGTGCATTTATGTGCAAGCGTAAGATTTTGCAACTTGCCGGGAAAAACGGGGAATTTGTGTCGCTTAATTAATGCACGACGACGTTTCCTCGGCGATTTTTCCGCTTCCAGGAAACCTTATTATCTGTCGACCTCTCGACAAATTGCCGCGGCTGTACACTTACGTCCCTCATTAAGAAAATACGCGTCGATCAACGCAATATCAAGACGCATTCATTACGGATAATGCGACTCGCGCGCATAAATATTGATAAACGTACAGATATTTATAAAATACTCTTTAAAAGCAATTTATTGATTGCGAACGATTATGTTTATATTAGTTTTTTATTTTCGATGTGGTATATTCCATTGATAATTCTAGAATCAATCTTTTATTTTCCAGTAAAATATCAAACGGCGAAATTTTTAAAAATGTTTTAGAATTTTATGCTGCCTATTCTTATAATGAACATAGATAGAAAGCCCTAACCATGTCGAAAATTAATTAAGAAAAAATATGTATTTGATTCATGACTTTATTATCGAAATATAAATAAACTTATCGATCGTGATAAAATCGCGTAACGTAAGAAATATCTGATGAAGAATATAATAGTCTTTCTAGAAATCATCTTTTCGTCCTCATGGTTGCAGTTAAATCTGTGTTATAAAGCCTTTATAAAATATCGGCGTATGATAATGTAATCCTACTTTCATTATTTTACCGAGATATATTCCTCCTTTCTCTAATAATTATATACTTTCTACGGTTGCTAATTACAAAATACCGATTCACCACCGAAATGGAGAAATAAATATGATTATCACGCGAAGGGATAATCAGACAGTGATAGGATACACACTCTGCCTGGAGCGCGGTCATCGAGAAAAAACAAGTGACAAACGTTGTCAATTGGCAGCCTTTAGATGGCAATTAAGATTAATAGCAATCGTATTGGCTGCCAATACTCTTCTCGTAAATGCGAGAGCATAAACGCGTTCGCGACAGGGCTGGTCCCACATCTAACTAATATCCCCCATTAAATAATCTTTTTACATACTTTTTTAATTTTACGATTATATCCGATACGCGGCCGGATATACTAATGAGATAAAATCGGCCAATCGAGGATTCTTCCCGAATTTCTTTTTTGGATGTTATTTGAGGAATCGAGTATCGCTATCGCGCAAGAATCTTTATATGGCGTCTTACGAAAAATGATACACTTCTCTCGCTCGACATCCATAACGGATGGTGTTTCGCACATGTCGCAATCGGGGTCTATCTCTGTTTTAAATGCATCATCGCGCGATGATGGAGTTCGCAAGCGATGTCGCAAATCGCGGCAAACCGTTTCTCGATAAACATCGTTGATTTTACGATACCATTAATAATTACGCCAGGTTTGTGTTAATTGACGTTAATAATTATACTGTACACCTAGGTACATATAATAATTTTTTGCTTTAATTTTATTTTTTTATATAAAAAAATGTTTAATGTTATCAATACTGGCTATAAAATCAAATATTTTTTACAGTTAAAAATAATTCTCGTACGTAAAATACATTAAAATTTTGTTAATAAAATTATGAATATTATCTTCATATAATGAAGATTTTTGCTATACAATTTGCGATTAAAATCTTTAATTAAATGATAATATCTTAATGAAAATTTGGAAAGATGAAAAAACTCTTATTTATAAAGAAATATGAAAAATAAAACATTATATAGTTATAAAAAATATTTATCGAAATTTTAGTATCCAAATATTATATAATAAAAAATTTGTTTTATTTTGCCGACAATTTATTTCATATTGTCGGATGTGCTACTCGAAGAGAAATCGGATACAGCGTCCGTTGCATCATTTTTTTCTCTCGCGATCTCGCTATTCTCTTTGGCGAAAAGGTCGATTCGGCTACTTATATCATTTATTGGCAGACACACATACACACGGTGAAATAACCGGTCGCTCACGCTTTCGAATTCACTCTCACTCTAATACTCGTCTTGTAAGAGCGAATCAAATTTCTTCTCACTCCATCAACAACACCGATCGGGCCATTCCGGGTCTTTTAATCGCCTCTAAATGGACACATCGGGGGTCCTCTTGTTTCTTCTTCTTTGGTTCTATCGGATGTTCGGTCTTTTCTTCTCGAGAAAAGACGGGTGTCGCGACGAGGCCACGCGTCAATCACTTTACGATACGGTCGATTAGTCGAATCCACTCCGTTCGCGAATTGGGCAATTTCATGGACGAATGTTTTGCAGATGTTCGAGATAAAAATATACGATCCGATCCAGCCGACATCAATGCCGAAACGTTACGGATGCCGCGAGATCTCGAAGCAAAAATATAAGATAGTTAAATAAGAGTTCTTTATCTTTGTAAATTTTTATTAAGATATTATGATTTGATAAAAGATTTAATCGCAAATTGTATAACAAAAATCTTCATACAATGAAGATAAGATTTATTGTACTTTACACGTGAGAATTATTTTTATCTCTAAAAAATATTTTGATTTCATAGCCAGTGTTGATACCATTAAACATTTTTTTTCATGTTGAGAACATATGTATTACTTATCATATTATCGATTTGGCGTTATCGTAGATACGTTTCTGCGTCTCCGAAAGATGCAACGGGCATTCTAACTAAAAAACCAGTTGCATTATTGTGCAGCCCGAGACGATAAACATGCACTTCTTCCGTGACTCGCGTAATTACACAGTTATTTCGTGTTCAATCAGATATCTCTGAGATCGAGTATTACACGATGGCAATCATCGGACGTTTATCTGCGAAAGAAGATACACGCGTAAGATTAATAGTTTGCGCGTGAAACTTTAATAAGTTAACTTTAAGAGTGAATCGCAACGCCGTCGATAAACGTGACAATAACTTATCGTTACGTAATATATCGGTTGCGCAAGCAACCGTCTCTCTCGGTAGCGGCGGTATGTTACGAATGACGAGATCGTGCTCATCGTCTAACGATCTCTAATTAACCGACTATTTCTAACTCGCGAGTGTCGGTGGGAGGCGGCAGTTCTGACCTAGAAGCTTGCATCCGTCATGCCTCATTAAATGCCTAAATGATCGCCGTAATACTGTGTTAGATTCCTCGCGCGGATATTAATTTGCGAACAAATTTGCGGTAGAATACGCTGGACTTTTACATCACTATATTAAATGCATCATTAAAGATATGATAAAAACAGATAATGTCAAGATATCCGACATACTATAAATCTAATAACAATTATGCTATATTAAACGTTAACAACAGACGTTCCTCCGTTTACATTAAACGAAAATGACGATTTCAATTTATCTCATCGCGCTGTATTAATGCACGATTAATAAACGGTAATGAAAGGATAATTTGAAAGATATTTAATAACTTCGTATCTCTGCGAAAATTAATAAACGTCAATTTCTATAAAGCAATTAAATAAAGCACTAACATTGCAATAATATTGTATTTTTGCGCGAAGCAACTCAAAGATAAACATTATCGATGCGTCGAGAAAATAATTATCATAATGTAATTATATATGTCGACTATATAATTATAGTTTAAAATGTAATTATATTATTAACTTTAGTATCTTTTAATCATATATGCATTATATACTTATTGTTTTATTACTTTTGATAAACCGTGTGGCAAGCTTTTTTCCGATCATACATTTCTCAAATTTATAATTTAAACGATCAGATTATTATGCCAATAAATGTCAGTTGCATCTGCATTTTCTCGCCGTTCCTCGCATGAGAGAAGCAGACACGTAGATGGGCGTTTCCTGGCGCGAAATCGGGGTTAAGGCAAGAACAGGTTGACACCTTGATGGATTTCGTAACCCGCGGTATCCAGTGGATACTTTCGGGGAAATGACGAGCGTGTCGAGGCTTGCGCAAGGAATCGCGCTTGGCGATTTTGCAAGATACGGCATATGTCCCACCGGTCTCTTTCGTACGATGCGTATCCGAGCGGGATGGAAAGCGTGGGCCCACGAGGAAGGAAAAGAGAAACAGCTAGAGAGAAAGAGAGAAAGAGAGAAGGCACACATTGATATATATTTTGTAGACCCACGCGCCTTCGCCGAACGACATTCCTTTCGAGATGGAGTCGCCTCCGGTGCGTTCGCCAGGCCCGGGACAAGCTGAGAGAGAAAGAGATGCCTATGTATGTATCCAGAGAGCAGATATACACACGAGGAGAACAGCTGTCAAAGCCCCGAGAGCGCATTGGGCGCAAAAGAGACTGTTATGATTAAAATTCCCGGGAATGAGAAGAAGATACACGCGGCCACCACACGACGACCTACTTCGCGCTCTCCTCACCTTCTTCTCCAAAATGTGTGTTACCGTATTTTACTCTCTCTCTCTCTCTCTCTTCCAAGATTTATTTTGCATATCAAAGCTGGAGAATCTTACAAAGGTTCTGTACTTAGAAAATGTGAATTGAATAATAGATAAAGAAGAACATGGGAGAAGAGCAACGATGTCTCTATATATTTTTATAACGTGTTACCGTATAATATATTTTACAACGCGTTTTATTAGGATTATAATATGTAATATATCGGCCATTGTAGTATATTCTTATTTTTATTACTGTATTATATTAATAATAATTATAATAATATATAATAATAATATATATTATTATTA
>NW_021849866.1:877222-883132 GCF_003651465.1 Formica exsecta | reverse complement strand
TTAAATGTGTGTATAATTATATTATTAATATAATTAGAATTATAATTATATATATTATTATTATTATATTATTAATAATTGTTTAATAATTGTACTCTAGAACAAATTATATAAGATTCTGGTTGATTACAGAATTAGTTTGTGGTTTAGGGACATGTTTTAATTAAAAATAGAATTGTTTGCTAATTTCCATAAATTCTTAAAAACATCAGGATTTTTTACGATGTGACATAAGCGTCACGTGAAATATCTGTGATCATCTTCTGGTAATCATTTCCGCTTAAAATTATTCACTCACCCGCAAACGATTCTGATGTATGGAACAGGTATTCCGTATCTTTTCACTCACCTGCAACAAAAAGGAGGAATAATTTAATTTAAGATTTCCTTGAAAGATCATTCGACTGCGCATTCCGGAATAAAATTTGATACTAATAATTTCCGACTTTATATCGAGGTATATCTTTTGTTGAAGAATGTGACATCGGAGATTGGTCGTATAAACACCTAATTATGTATTTCTCGGAAACTGCAAAGACGTATATTTTATAGCTAGAGGTCACATCTACTTAATATTTTATCTTGTCTGTAATATTTTACGTTTTTTTCACAAACTAATGAAAAAAAAAGAGTGAATTAAAAGTTATATACATGTTTAGAAATCTTATATACGCGTATGTTCTCTTTCTTTCTCTCTTTGAAGTTTTAGAAATAAAAGGAAATATAAATAAAACAAAAGATAAAATATAAACAATAAAAGTTAACGTATATTAAATTAAAAAATATTCAGTTAAGTTAAATTGTATTTAACTTTATATTCAAAAGATTATATTTTTTAATCGCTACAAAATTTGCTGTCGTAGCAATATAATTATTTTTTATTTCGAGATGTCTGATTTTTATGGTTGGCGTATGCTTTGCCGTGGATTATATAAATAGTACATTTTATGATTCAGTTCTCCGCATTAGGCGCGGAAATACATTCACTTAATGATCAATGCACACGCCAAAAAATGACGTCCGACTACTTTCTCGGATTTCTACTAGTAATCATATAGATATCGGAAGTGCGAATATATCTCCATATCGTTGGGAAACACAGTGTCTAGCATAGCTTGTTGCGAATACGACCGAAAAAAAACTTGTCACACGGCTTATCAAAAGTAACAAAACGATAAGTATATAATTCATTAATGGTTAAAAAGATATGGTTAATAATATATTTACATTTTAAATTATAATTATTTAGTGGACATGTATAATTACATTATGATAATTATTTTCTCGATGCATCGATAATATTTATCTCCAGGTTGCTTCGCGCAAAAACACAATGTTGGGTTATGGAAATTGACGTTTATTAATTTTCGCCAAGGTAAAGTGAAGTTATTAAATATCTTTCAAATTATCCTTTCATTACCGTTGCATTAATCGTGCATTAATGCAGCGCGATGTGATAAGTTGAAATCGTCATCTTCGTTTAATGTAAACGGAGGAACGTCTGACATATATGAGAGTCCAGCTTTATTCCGCAGTGTTTTTCCACGACCCCAATCTCATTATACTTAATTATATCTCGCGCTAATTGTCATGTCCCGAGGAAACGCTCGAGACCGACGACATCGAGGGATCGCTTATTAAATCTTAGGCCATTAATTCCAACGCGGAATACCGGCGGCAACGGCGAGAGGACCTCGAAACGCAAAAACGGAAGCAAGGGTGCCGCGCTCAAAGCGCGAAAGTGCCGACACGCACGATCTCATAATGTTCATCGTCTGGAGGTTCCGGTAACCACGCGCGTGGACACAGTCCCCGGGATTTGCATAATGAGAAATTATACCTGCGCCAACATAAGCGCGAGAAATACACGCGCGCACGCACACACGCGTTGCGTACTTGGATACCTCAAGACTATAATGATCGTCGGTTATTTATATCGCCGTTGAACTCTCTCTGCCTATATACGCGTGAATTACTTTGCGAATTCAGTAAGCGCCGATTCTAAGAGAAAAGGACAGACATTATATGCAAAATACACGTCGCTCTTCAATCGTTCTCTCTCTCTCTCTCTTAGTCGCTTTTAAATATCTATTCCGCACGATGATCCCTTTATTGTCTGATTTCGTAATCTTTTCTGAGTGATTAAGATAAGATTTTAAATCGGCAAGTTTAGCTTAATAATTTTATCGAGTTTACAGAGATGTGAAAATTGTTTCATTAAAGCAGATTAATTTTTTATTAATCAAAAATTGGAAAGGGCAAAAGGAGCAATTAACAAAATTTGAATTATAAAAAAGTAACAATTAGAATTAAAATTATAAAATATAAAACGTGTCACGTAAATATTAAATATGTCACGTGGTTTTTGTTTTTTAAATCTAATTATATGTTACTGACATCCGTTAATTGTTTGGTCCTTTTGACTTTTCTAACTTTCGTTTACTATCTTTGGAATCTTCCTATTATATTTTTTATTTATATTTCCCTAAACGAGTCAACTCTTCGAGGTAAGACTATATATAGCTTATCTCTTACGAACTCGATTTTGATATTCAAATGAATATCTTTAGATTATACGCGAGGTGTGCCGCTCGATCTACACATTAATAAGGAAGATATCAGCGTTATGAGGACACAAAACATGAATTAAACATATATAACATTCGCATATCAACTACAAGATCTTGAATACAGTGTAACGAAAAATTAGCAAGCCGAGAAAATTCTAATTAGATTAACAAGACGTTAACCCTCTTTTCCGGATTGATTAACAATAATTATTTACATAATGATAGCCCTGTCGCAACACTCTTTGATAAATCGTTTGCTATACGCGCGCCGTGAATTAGGAGGAGCAAGACGCTGATAAACAACGTCACATCGCGCCTGTTTAGGTAAACGCAATTAATCGTCACGTCGGATCTCGGTAGCTAATGATTATTTTGACGTAACGATTATAAGCGACGCGGATGTAGTTACGTTAAGCATATCGTCGTGTTCTATGCATATATAATGATGGGCTCCCGCATAGTAATTCCCACGTGGTATCTCCCGCAAATGCTATCTAATATATTAATCTAAATTTAATAGCGTGTATTATATATTATTAAAATACACGTAATTATGTAATTATGTCACGACGAGGAATAGATATGTCGATCAACGATTAACACAGTAATTGGAAATAAGAAGGTTCAAAAGTGTTGAAGTGTAAAAATTATTTTACACTTTCACTCCACCGTTAAGAGAAAAATATTGAATATCAATATTGAATGATATTCAATATTTTATATCACTTAAAGTAAGAATATCGTACTTGAACTTGTATATAAAAAATAGATTTATGCCTGAATAAACGTATCGATTCTTTTATATTATCGATTAAATAAAGCACACCAAAATATCAGTACTTTTATAATAACAGTTAATAAATTTAATAATTTTATTAATTTTAAATAATTTATAATAATTTTATTTTTACTTTTATAAATTTATAAATTTTATATTAACAATAAATGTATTGAATATTAATATCTTAATAAAAATTACACACATCTCTCGATCAAGTAAAAGAATCAAGGGTACTGTGATACCTCGATACTATACAACTATACATCATCAACTAAATAAAGGTATCGCGCATTGTAATATATATATATATATACCTTTAACGGCTAAGTGAAACTATCGATATTTTCAAGCATCTTGCGTTGCACGCGAGCTGCACGCACACACTTACGAAAAGAAATACGTACGTTTGACAGGAACGGCACTTGCTCACGCTTACTCCGGGGCAACTCTATTAATTACTATTAATCGCGGTAATTAATCGTACAACGTCCGGTGTCATCTCCGGATGAGTTAGTGCGTCGAGAGCAGTGTAGCCGTATCTCACTGTCATTGGCGTGCGTGTTATCGTTTCTTATCGGGGCCGTTACCACGCCCGGTATCAGGTCTTCCGGACGAGTCCGGACGATGTTACAACCACTCGCGGTCTGTTACAACCCTGTCGTCTCTTCTCTATAAGCCGTCATGTCGGGAACGCGCGAAAACTCGTGCAAAAGAGCGGGTTTGCCGATCCATGAATAACGTGCATGCGTAACGAGAGGCAGAGAAAGATATTCAGCTATCAAAGTATTTAATCGTTGAACTAAACTCTATCTCGCCTTTAATTATACATTAATTATTTAATTTTAATTAATATTTAATTATATATTATTATAATTCGATATACTATTCGTATAATATTATAATCAAAGAGAGAGAGAGAGAGAGAGAGAGAGAGAGAAAAATTTTGTCTAATAAATAAATGTGGAAAGAGAAAGAGAGAGAGAGAGATTTATCGTGTGTTGTAAAAATGTAATGAAATTATTTCCATCGATTATTTCGTGCATGATTAACGACAGAATAGATTTTAAAAGTGGTCAACAGATAAAATTCTCATGCAAAACTCGTAAATTAGCTATAGCCACGTGGAAACCGAATTCATGAAAAATTCATACATTTTTTTTAGTAAATAGATACACGCGATTTGAAAGGGCGGAAGAGAGGGGAGAGAGGTAAACCGGTCCCGTTCGGCACCAATGACGTTCGAACGCGCGCTGACGTTACGCGAAAACTCGAGCGAACCTCTCAAGGAGTTCCAGTCGGCACGTAAAACAGGTAATTCGCGTCCCGAGATGCACGAACTCGTTTCCCTCCGGCGTGTCTATGCGTAGATACGCACGCACGTGTATACGTATGCGAGTGGCACGCCAGTCGCGCCACTCGCCTTCCCGGCCTTCTCCCGTGCGTGCCGCAAAGGAGGGAAGAAAACGGAGGGGAAAAAAAGGAGAAGGAAAAAAAAAGGAAAAAGAAAGAGACCGCGAGAGAGCCGAAGGACTCGCACCGCGAAAAAGGAGAGCGCCACAAAGTGGAGTAAATGTCAACGATTAATTGCGTATGCGCGAGTTGACGCGAGCCAATGTGCATGCGTGTATACGCGGTGCCTCAGAATTGGCGGTGATTCGCCTTTCATGTCTATGGATGGTTTTATTGAAATATTATATAATCAATTCTTTCTTTAATATAAGATAATAAAAGGCATGACATCTTTTATGGGATGCATTTTGTTTTCAAAAATATAAATCTAATAACTATTCGTATAGAAAAATATAAATCTAATATAAATCTAATATAATTCCATCTAATATAAATCTAATAATACCATCCATCCACACACACGAAAATTTAAAATTAAAATTCTGTTTGCGTGAAGTTTACTGGAAATTATATAAAGAATAAACCTTTCTCTTCGTACATTATTAATTCTTTGCGGCTTTAATTTTTTTCCTATCTCATTTAAAGTTTGAAATTTTACGACATTGCCCGTAACTCGGAAATCATTGATATTTTTACATTTTTGTTATGAAAGAGATTAAATTAGTCGATAAGTTCGTAACGGCGATATTTATGGGACACATTGTACATGCTTGGAATGGATTCCTAAGACCCGTTCTGCGGCTCGTGGACTGTCCATAGACTACTGTAAATCAATCGGTTGCGGTTTTGCAAAGCGGTCGCGGTTCTGCGGTGTTTAATTATACCATTATTCGCCGTTCTGCCGCCATAGTCCGCGTGACGAAATGGCGAAGCGTGCAATCGCGAATGAGAAGTGTGCATCCATCAGATGAGATTCGTTCGAATTGATTCCTTATTAGAGCAAACCTAGCCATTTCAGTCTCTCGAATGTGACTCGAAAGAGAATCAAGATAAAACTAAATTACTTGGATCATCGGTCATAGTAACACCTATTGGTATTAATTATTCGTAATTAATATTTATTGTTTAATTTTACTAATTAGTTTTTTTACATTTATAGTAGAAATTTTGCATTTTGTTATATAATTTGTATACTTTTTATTTTATATA
>NW_021849866.1:871504-876877 GCF_003651465.1 Formica exsecta | reverse complement strand
ATTTATTATATTAATATTTATTATATACAATATTTTATTATATATAATAAAATAAATATTATATATTAAATATTATATATAATCTCTTCTATAATAAAAAAATATAATAAATTATAATTTTGAAACTATAAACTTTAAATTAATATTTATTTCCATCTGGATTTTAATTTACTTGATAATATATTTCTTATCGGGTGGACCTTCATAAGCAAAGTAATTCTTATACGCAACACCGTTGCATCGAAAATGCATGTTTCTTTTCTCATCATCGCAGTGCGATCCATCACCCTCTGACCTTTCCACGCACAACAACGCGTTTCTAATTCATTTAGAGGCTCGCCGATGTTATGCTCACACGCTTCTTGCTCTCTCCCCGGCCGCAAATTTTCTGCGAGCCGCAAAGTGATTTCGCTGACCGGCAATTTGTCGTAATCACTTTCTTGCGTGCGTACCAAGAGTCGTGTTATCGCGCCGCAGATGTGCCCTGATATATAAGACGAACGAACAATGGCCACCGGTTGTTATCCCTTCCTAAAATCCGACTCGTATACGACAATCGTGTATAATAATGGAAAGCGTCGCATTCGCCCTCAGGCGTTCGAGATGGTGGTTTCGATAATTGGAAGAAAGTATTTTTGATTGCCTCGTAGAATCAGGCTGTGGCGTTATTAACGTGTTATCTTAAAATAAAATTAGTATATAACAGTAAGTAAACGGAACTATACCGGATGAATCGGATTTAGGGTTAAAATTTCCATTGCCTTTCATTTATAATTTTATAATTTATATTTTTATTTCGCTCCTAACGCTCGGTTCTGATTGAGTTCTCATATTTCTTTTTAGGAATGAATTGATTGAAGGTTGAAATCTAATTTGCCGATACGATTCATCTTTTCTCTCTAATCTCTCTTATTCGCTATCCATTACCGCATATATAAACAGATATATTCATCAATTATGGATTTAGCAATGATCGCTCGAGCATTAATAATCGACGTTCCGGAAACCGGCTTCGATTAGTAAATTGGCGATGATAACCTATCACGCGTCGCGTTTGCAATGCAAAATCGCATATATGCATATATATATGTGCAAGTAAACAATTACGTTCGCCGCATAAATCGTCAACGCGGGTACGTGATACAAGTAACTTTACGATAACGAAATTCTGCGGCGCGTCGCATTGAATTTATAGTCGAAGGATTTCCGTTCTTTTCCATTCCAGAGGAAGCAACCTTGCGGTGTACACATCACGTGGGTGTGTTGGACCTAAGACGAGTTCTGGACGCGACGAGAGAGAGACGCGATATTGAGAGTTGGGTGAGGTCGGGGTAGATCGTTCTTTCGGTTCATTCACTGTAGTATCGAAGATAAAAAAATGTTCTCGCGTGAAACGTGAAGAATGAAAAGTGAGAAGAAGAATCAGGTCATTCGATCATGCCGGATTTTCCCTTATATACAAACAATTAGTGATTGCTGATAAAAATCAGATGTGCAATTGATGCGAATATTAATATTTTTTAAATATTAAAATTTGAAATAATATTTTAATAAGCTATTAATATTTTTAAAAATAGGTTGCTAAAATAACAAATGAGAAAAAAATTTTGAGAATCTTTCGCCTATTGTCAGTGGTTTCTCATGTCTTCTCCTTTTCTACGACTGTTGCATCTTGCTCGCGCAGTCAAGTTCTGGGTTAACGACTTACATTTTCTCATCCTCGCGTTCACACAGGTCCTTCAAGATATCCTGAAGGCACGGAAAAATGATAGATTGTTTCAATTTCCACTAAAATATCCTCCCGCAATGTATTATAAATGCGATAATCTTTTATAACGCATTCTTTAAATTTCTTTTATATATATATATATGTATATATGCAGACAATATAATAATAAACTTACTACAATTATATAAATGAGTTTCATGAAAGTTATTGTATGTATTAAATTGTATTATATACTTATTGCAGTTTAAAAATCAAATATTTTTTTATTAATGTATAGCGAGAGTATATTTTACTGTCTGGTGGTGTGAGAGCATAAAGTCTAGTCTCGTAAACACCGTTTGTTTTACAATCTATACTTACGAGGTCTATAAAATTCTCTTGTATATATAATGTTGCCATAAAAGGATTTAAGCGAGGATTAGCGCGGAGCAAATTGATCTCACCGGACGATACGTAAATAATGAGTTAAATATAATTGTTTTCTCTCGACGTCGCGTTCACGCATCTCCCGAATTGCTAACTGAATTGCTTTACTAAAAAGTATCGGGACGGAGGACACCACGGTAGAATTCTTCATGTGCCGAGGGAAAAGCGGGGAGAGGTGTAGGTGCGACACGTGAACGGGCTCGGCTTTCCGCGTTATTTATCGCCGGCCGCTTTATTAACGTCCTTCCTTCGCGGCTTATTAAATAAAGCAATTCCCCATGCGGAGCAAGAGGGGGGGGGGGCAGGGAGAGGTAACCTCTGACCCTCGGCCGGCGCAGATCCCGCAGAGATATCGGTTTCGTTTTCACTGGCGACGCAGTCATGTAGATGCAAGTACGTGTGTGTATATATTATCTCTCTATGTACGTATGTTTGTATGCGTGTGCGTCGAATATATCGTCGATGTTGCACCGCGGGCAGGGGCGTGGCTACCGTATAGGCCCGACGGAGCCTGTATCTTTCTCTTCTTCGGCAAAGAAAGAAATCTGATATAAAAATACTTGGAGGAAAAAAAATTAGAATAATATATTTCGAGATTAACATGATTATATTACAATTATAGTTGTAATTATTATGTAATAATCTGATTATTTTGGTTTAGATGATTATTTTCAAGATGTCCTTTTTTGGATATTAAATATAATTATGTCACCGCAAAGATATATTTATGTATTTATAAAATTAATATTTTGTATTTAGAAAAATTAAGAGAGATTCGTATCGATAAGTTATGGCAATATTATAAAGTATAGTATACATACATACGCTCATACATCAGTACTAAATACTTTCCTTACTCCCCTTGCGAAGAATCATTGCGGCTACACTAAAGCGTATATCTGTTTATACGCGGTGAACGTTGGTGGTTTGCGTTTTGCGGTTGCATGTTTGTCGGTGCATGCTGAGCAGCCGGCGTATGCAATAAAGCTCCATTGAATAATATGTATGTATATAAAGTAATAATAATGAGCATGAACATATGGTAGTCATAACCATCTTTGAAATGCATAATATTTGTAATAATGTCTTTTTTAAGGGAAAATATTGAAGAGATAAAAATTTGTTAGGATGATTTTAAAAATTCTGCAATATGCGCAGATCGAATTAATCCGTTAAGTCTTTTGAAAGAATCGAAAGAAGAAAGTTCTTGTTTCAATTTTTAATTTAAATCCGATGTATCCGCCAGAGTGTTACTCTTTCTGAAAGACACTTTTCTATAAGACACCTCGTATAATATAAAATAACACCATACAGTTAGAAAATTTATGTTTTCTTGTTAAAAAATATGACGGTTAAAATTTTTGTATTTTCGTGTTAAATATTATATTTAACGCATTCATGTGTTAATTTAACATATTGCTGTTGTGTTAATTGAACTCAAATGTTAAATTATTAAAACATGCGATATATCTTAAATTTAAGCCAAATTTTCCAACTGTGCATGCATCAGTATCGATTGCGACTGCGTGATAGACGATGCATTAACTTGGTTGCACAGAATTTCGAGAGACACCGGCACGTTTACGGCTACGGTCTAGAAGTGTGCACGCTCGCCGCTACTACACGTGTTCCTCGACGTGGGATATGTGATAGCGGTACCAACTAACGTGTATTCAGCGCCAGCAGGTGCAAGTGTGTGTGTGTGTGTGTGTGTGTGCGCGGGTGCTGGCGAACGGGCCGGTCCCCGCTGCCGCTTCAGATGCAGGTGAAGGCGATATTGAAAGTACGGTTCCGTTTTGTTCTCCGCGAATTCGTACCGTGTGAACGCGCGAGCCAAACCCAGAGCCCGCGTTTGGTGAACGACTCGATGGCGGGTAAATATAAATTTTGCTACTGAATTTTTACAGATAAGATTAAACGTCGAAATATTTCGAAAGAAATGACGATTGTTTGCTCAATGCAATTATAATTATATCGATACTTCCAAAGTAGAATCTTGTTTTTAAATCAATAGATTTAGATAAAATTTACATGTGGATGTATCGTATATTTAATTAAATGTTTCCAAAATTATATACTTATATATTATTAATTATATACTTAAATATTTTTTTAATATACTATAATTTATATTACATCGGACGATCGTCTTTAATGTAAAATACAGACAAATAGGTTTCGCGACTGATTATAAAAATATTGCAACGTACAAGCAGGTGTGAAACAAGATATGAAAGGGAGAAGCAAGGGCGGATACAAAAGAAGTACACGAAAAAACCGGTCCTGTAATCTATCGCCCAATTATCGCCGGCGTTTAATCCGTCATTAAGTGGCTTACGCGATCGATAAATTATGCAGAGATCAAAATATTTGATAATATTCTCAGAGCGAATTCGTACCGTGTGAACATTCATTCAGGAGTTCCGATTCGCGGCGCGTCATGTTAATATAAATTCGCCCTCGTAAAATTAACAGTTTATTCTCCCCGTGTTTATCTCGAGCCCCTTCACGAAAATCGTGCGACATTTATTGTGTAATATATTTGCTGAGCAAGTGAAAATATACCATTGGCAATTTCACTTTCCCGGAGCTGAAACATTCGGCAAAACACCTACGGCGCCGTCGTCGATATCGTAATTTATGCGGTTGGCATAATAATATTCACGGTATAGTCCGAGCGAGAATGGAAACACTCGGCCGTAACGATAAGACCTTATAGTAGTCATTGTCCTGAATTCCTTTCGGTTAAATGTGAAGTTTCTCCGCGCAGGAGGAGGGAACGGTTACGTCGCAATTGATGCAAATATCCTAGCTATCAGAAAGCCAGACATATGATAATCAGGCAATCGTAGAAAAAAAACCGGGAATGACATTGTAATAGAAATAAATTATAGATAGATGAATAGATAGAGATTGCATTCGATCCTGGGATAAGAAAGCCCTTAGAGATATCATGCGAAAACTAGAGAAATTACGAAAAATATTTAAAAATTATAAAATTATATAAAAAGAAAAATCAATTTTTAGTATTTTCGTGGATGAAGAAAATATTAAATTACAGCTAAAATTATATCGATATTTCCAGAGTAAAATGTTTTTAAATCAATAGATTTAGATAAAATTTACAAATGCATATATCGTATATTAAAAAAATTAAATGTTGGCATATATTTTCTTAATTATATATACTTATTTATTATTAATTATATACTTAAATA
>NW_021849866.1:851793-858066 GCF_003651465.1 Formica exsecta | reverse complement strand
TATACTTATATATTATTAATTATATACTTAAATATTTTTTTAATATACTATAATTTATATTACATCGGACGATCGTCTTTAATGTAAAATACAGACAAATAGGTTTCGCGACTGATTATAAAAATATTGCAACGTACAAGCAGGTGTGAAACAAGATATGAAAGGGAGAAGCAAGGGCGGATACAAAAGAAGTACACGAAAAAACCGGTCCTGTAATCTATCCCCCAATTATCGCCGGCGTTTAATCCGTCATTAAGTGGCTTACGCGATCGATAAATTATGCAGAGATCAAAATATTTGATAATATTCTCAGAGCGAATTCGTACCGTGTGAACATTCATTCAGGAGTTCCGATTCGCGGCGCGTCATGTTAATATAAATTCGCCCTCGTAAAATTAACAGTTTATTCTCCCCGTGTTTATCTCGAGCCCCTTCACGAAAATCGTGCGACATTTATTGCGTAATATATTTGCTGAGCAAATGAAAATATACCATTGGCAATTTCACTTTCCCGGAGCTGAAACATTCGGCAAAACACCTACGGCGCCGTCGTCGATATCGTAATTTATGCGGTTGGCATAATAATATTCACGGTATAGTCCGAGCGAGAATGGAAACACTCGGCCGTAACGATAAGACCTTATAGTAGTCATTGTCCTGAATTCCTTTCGGTTAAATGTGAAGTTTCTCCGCGCAGGAGGAGGGAACGGTTACGTCGCAATTGATGCAAATATCCTAGCTATCAGAAAGCCAGACATATGATAATCAGGCAATCGTAGAAAAAAAACCGGGAATGACATTGTAATAGAAATAAATTATAGATAGATGAATAGATAGAGATTGCATTCGATCCTGGGATAAGAAAGCCCTTAGAGATATCATGCGAAAACTAGAGAAATTACGAAAAATATTTAAAAATTATAAAATTATATAAAAAGAAAAATCAATTTTTAGTATTTTCGTGGATGAAGAAAATATTAAATTACAGCTAAAATTATATCGATATTTCCAGAGTAAAATGTTTTTAAATCAATAGATTTAGATAAAATTTACAAATGCATATATCGTATATTAAAAAAATTAAATGTTGGCATATATTTTCTTAATTATATATACTTATTTATTATTAATTATATACTTAAATATTTTTAATATCTTTTTTGGAAATTTGTACTAGTCTACATGAAATGTGTGCTTTAAGATTATATTTTTTTTGCCAAATTCAACCTTTGATAGAGACACATCCTTTGAACAGATGAACAGCAGAATAAGTTGTTCGCGCTAATTCGGATCATATAACAGATGCGATGTTTTTCAGACGGCAACGAGCATATAGTTAATCCAGCATTAAGTAGCTTATGATCGGAGCGGGTCTCCGCAAATCGACTCTCGTAAATCTCGCATTTTTTCGTTGACAGCATTCATGCCGTCGAATCAGCATAACAACCTATGAATTATAACCGCAGGGTTCTCCGGGTGTCTTCGAAAACTATCGCCAAATATTTTTTCTTCTGGGGATTATCTGACTAATTTTAATTATGTCATCTGAATGCGACTGGATCATTTTGAATATAAAGCGTCAAATATAATTAAATTTTAAATTAATATTATTATAGTAAAGTCTACTTCGTCAATCAATTAAAAAATAAAAAATCTTTTATCCATAATGTTATATATATAAGTATATGTAATGTGTTTTATAATTGTTTTTATATAATACAGAAATAATATATAATATTCATCAAATTATACACACATATATACATATATAATATTTTTATAGTTTTTTGTTTTAAAAAAGAATCAATTCCAAACTGATTAAAATGTTTTAAGATAAAAGTTGTGACTGTAATTCAAGAATACGTATTGGGAGCCTTGGAAGCTAAATCACGTAAAACACGAATAAGAAAATTACGAATTGTCACTGCGAATTAGTCGCGGACACGTTTCTCCTTTTTCTCGCGCGATAAAACGGATGTGTTTGTACGGCTAGAAGGATAAAACACGAGGACGAAACGAATGAAGACTATAAAGACACTAGAGGAATATATTAGCTCGTATCGTCCTTGATCGTACAATGCAATTTGACACAAATAAGCTGTTTTTATCACGCAAATTTTTCGTCGCTCAAAAGATCGTATTTTGATATGTTTCAGATGATTTCTAAGCGCTGCTATTTTTGTATTTTTGAGACATATTTACCTAGAAATAAAAAAAAAACAACTTTACAAAAATATAGGTATTTAAAAATATAAAAATCTTAAAAATAATATAAATCTCTATCTACGATAGAATTCCAAAAATATATATATAAATTTGTAAAGATATAAACTTTTAAAAATATGCGTTTTCAAATATTGAGTCGCGCGTCGTATATATACGCAAGGGAACAGGAAAAAGAAAGAGAAATTCAGAAAGAAATCTGCGTTGTTTCTTTCTTTCTACTCGTCTCGAGAATGGCGAGAAAAGTGACGCCTAGCGTGTGAGTCATGATCGAGAATAGATCAGAGGATAGATCGATGGATCTGCGACGAATCCATATAGGGTGCGAGGACAGGTCCTTGCGAGCAATCGGCGCCACTTATGGCGAATCTTTCGAGATTTCTACTTTCGATTTCTATGTATATGGACGCGGTCATTCGCGACGCATAAACAGAGTTTCGCGTATATACCGAGTCGTGACATATGTGCGCGTATAAAGAGAGAAGAAAGAAAGAAAGAAAAAAAAAGAAGAGAGAAAAGAGGTCTCCGCAATCTCTTTCGCATGCTAAGCTAGATTCTTTGTGCGGCAGCAAAGGGCCTGGCCTCCTCCTCGACGCACCACCATCACTTCTCTCGATGAGATATTACGAAATTCAGCATCTTTTATTGCTCACCGTAGGAGTCAGGTTTCCTTCTTGAAATAATGCCCTTTCCTTTTTCCTCCTCCCTCGAATCGCGTCTGTTTGCCTGCCTGCTTGCGCTTTCCTGCATCGACCACCTCCTGTATTCTGAGATTCCAGCGTGCATGCCGATAAGGCCCGCGTAAATCCGCGGATTAATCGTGTCGAACGGTGCTTCGTTGCTTCTTCGTGTCTCTTATTTACCGTCCTTTATTGGCCGTGTATCTCCCTTTCTCTCTGCCTCTCTCTCTTTTTCTCTTATTTAGCACCGCCAGGGATAATAAATCGGGGAAGGTGCGTTCCCTATTTTTTGTCCGAGGGAAGGGAGGGACGAGATTCGCAGTAATATTCTATTACGTCCGATTTGTGCTTCCCTCACGGTCTGACGTTTGGCGAATTTACAACCTAGCGCGTATAATTAAAGGGTCGGGCGTTTATCATCGTTAAATTGGCAGTTTAATGAATTTTAAATCGCCTACCGTTGCACCAAAATGCCAACATAAAACATGTAATAAAAGATTATCTCGAATCCTAGTCCGAAATCGCCTTACGAACTTGTACTATAAATTCATTCTTTGACAGCATCTCAAAAATTAATCTCATTGATTATATCAAGAATAAATAGCTGCAACAATTTTATAAATAAATTTTGTGTTTTATTTTAGCATACATATTGCTCAATGATAAAGTGAATTACGGTCTATTATTCATAAAGTTTACATAAATAAAATTGCATTCTTAATTTACTTTATCAAAAAATCAAAAATTTTTACTTTAATTTTGAACTTTGATTAATATTATATTATTTAAGAGAGTGTACATTATATATCATATGCAAGTACAATTTATTATTTTAATTTTAACTTAATTTTAATACTAATATAATTTAACTAAATTTTAATTATAATTTAAATATTGATATAGATTTATAAACGTATCAAGAATTATTGAATTAAAAGTATAATTGCTATAAAAAAGGCGAAATAAAAGAAAAATACTTAAATTACAAATTATTATAAATATAATAGAGTAAGATTATAACATTACATTATTAATTAAATTAAAAGGTTTGAATAAAAAGTTCGAATTCTGGTAGAGATTTTGCCATTGATAAATTTACGCGAGCATGAATTTATGCGACGAGCTTTTATATCGTACGATTAACGCATTACCAAATACGAGCTACACCTTGATCAACATCCCAGTCGACGTGCTCGGTGACGCGTCATGTGTACCAGTAGGGCACACGCGGCGATCCGATCGGACACCGTCGAGGCCGTACACAGGTTGCCCGCGTACAGGTCGTATAATTAAAGGACTGATCTATCGATCCTTTCGGATCTGTCGACATGCGGGACGGCTACCCGTGCGGCCCGCGCGATGCACGTGTGTATGTATAACGTACGTTTATACCTACGATACGTACGATGCACGCGGGCACGTTTCCCCTCGTCGCGCACACGCGACGGCCATATATGGTGCAGAGACGTTAGTGGTCAGTCCACCGTATGTGGTGGTAGTGACGTGCCCGCTACCATCTTTATCTCGGTCACGGTGACTCTGTGAAAGTGAGAGCCGGCCGAAGAGTATCTCTTTCTCTCTCTCTCTCTCTCTCTTTCTGTCCGCCTCCCTCGCAATGCTTCGCGAATATATATTCGCACGTGCGTATTATTGTATGTAATAGATGCAACAATTTTTCAAATAAATTTTGTATTTTATTTTAGCATGCATATTGCTCAGTAGTAAAGTGAATTACGGTCTGTTATTCATAAAGTTTACATAAGTAAAACTGCATTTTTAATTTATTTTATTAAAAGATCAAAAATTTTTAATTTAATCTTGAACTTTGATTAATATAAATTGTATTATTTAAGAGAGAGTCTACATTATATAACACATGCAACAATTTATTATTTTAATTTTAATACGACATTAACGTAATTTTTATTATAATGTAATTTAATGTAATTTTTTTTCGCAATTCTTTTTCGTTTGCGCGATTGCGACTATTTTCTCTTTTCTCCTCTTTATGTTCCGTTTGTTTATTCGTTTGTTTGTTGTTATTCTCCTTCAGAGCGGCCTCTTTTTCTCTGCGGTCTTTTTCTCCGTTTGCCGTTTTTCCTCCGCATCCTCCACGTGTTTCTGTCGTTCTAATCTTCGCTAAGGGAATGTATACGCACGTTCGCGAGAGTATGTATTCGCTATGTCGGTCAGATGATCATGATTGATGCATTGACGTCTGTTTTCTGGAACGCAATTTTACTTCAGCAATATTTGATTGCGAAGCCATATATGGATTCTCAAAATATAATACCTTGTTTAAAATAATATTTATTTATAAAATTATATGTTGGGACATTATTTATTTCTCATTATTGTCTTTTGTGTTTATCGCTGAAGTGAAAAAAAAATTAATATCATCATTGATTTCAATACAATTAATTATTATTTCTAATGAATAGACCTCACGAGAAGGGCTCTCTCGATGTCTTTCTCGTGTCTCTATTTTTTTCAAATATAAACTTGGAGAAATAAACTACTTCGTAGTTTATTTCTCTTTTCTTTAATTTTTAATATTGTTTTATATATATATGTACTATTAATTTTTTTCTTAATTTTATCAATGCCACCTATATCATTAAAATAATGAAAAATTAATCAAGAATACAAAAGTCTTCATTTTTAAAATAAATTTTTAGTTTTTTTAGTTTTTTTTTATATAGAGATCATAAATTTCTAACACGCGATCAGTAGAGGTCGACGCGCGGCTGACCATGTTCGTCTGTCCCTACTGGATTTCGAGCGAGAAATAAACTACGAAGTAGTTTATTTCTCTTTTCTTTAATTTTTAATATTGTTAAATTTTTATCCATGCATTATTGTTTAATATAATGGTTCATGTAAAATTGTGCGATCGTAGCCTTGAATTTCATGACGTATAATAATATCCTGGCCTCGCTTTCTCGTTTTCGTTTCTTTTTCTCGTCTGTCTCATCTTCTCTCCTGTTCTCGTTTTACACACGCCGCTTGTAACCGGGTCCAGTCTATCGATCAAATCGCTAGCCGGTCCATCCTCGAATATATCGGTTTGCACGCAAGTGTTCTTGACTAATTATACGTTAAGCGCGACCAATTCACATGTTAACGCCGCGCGAAGAAAGAGTATCACGTGACGTTTTTAATGGACCATGAAATTTCAGTCGCGACTCGCAACGCAGCCGAATCGTTTTTGCTCCTCAGAACAAACATCGCATGTTTCTTTTAGTATAGAAGAGCAATTCTAAAAATACATTTAAAAATAATAATTTTTAAGCCGCTAGAAAAGATTCAGCGACGTATTTTATCTGTAATAAAAGGTATTACATTAATATATTTTTTATATTATTTATAT
>NW_021849866.1:846813-851694 GCF_003651465.1 Formica exsecta | reverse complement strand
ATTTATATATATATGTACTATTAATAATTTTATCAATTTTATCAATGCCACCTATATCATTAAAATAATGAAAAATTAATCAAGAATACAAAAGTCTTCATTTTTAAAATAAATTTTTAGTTTTTTTAGTTTTTTTTTTTATATAGAGATCATAAATTTCTAACACGCGATCAGTAGAGGTCGACGCGCGGCTGACCATGTTCGTCTGTCCCTACTGGATTTCGAGCGAGTCACGCGTCAGCGATGTGTAAATCGCGTAAAGTTCTTTCTTCCTCCTCCTTTCTACCCATGATATCCTGACAAATGATTGCAGCGATAACTAAGAACTTTATCGTCCTTCGACATTGCTCCGAAACGTCTCGTTCTTATCTCTCATCAGGCACTTTTTTTGCGGCGGATCACGGTTCCTGCGAAATCCCCTTTTCTTTCCTTTTCTTCGTCTTCTTCTTTCTCGATATCGCGGTAGTAGATAGTTATCTTTAGCATTTATCTAGCAGCAAACTGTCAAATCGCCGATGCGGTCGAGAAAACGTTCGAATTTATGCACCGATAACGTGTGACGCATTCTCTGCGCAGACAGTAAACAACGGTGATCTGGTGAATGGTGATCTGGTCTATCACGTATTTGTGTATCAATTATGATTTTTATGCCACGTACATACCTGAGCAAACATTAGGAAGATGTGTACTGCATTAAATTTCCAAATAAATAAAAAATATTAATTTCTTCGCGTAATCTAAATAATCTTTTTCCGTGATTAGTCTAAATACACGCAATTATTTTTGTGTAGGAAGAAAATTAAATTTTTTTTATATATTAATATTTATGGCATTTTATATGACACAAATAATGTTTTAATATCCTTGTTATTTGATTACTTGTTTATTAACATTTATCTTTTTCAATACACCTTTTGTAACGTATAATAAACTTTGATAAAATTTTTCGTAATTAATAGAAATTCCATATCATTCCTTCTCATGCATGCTCTGAAATGTATTATGCGGTAACTTCTTTCAAAGCACAATGCGAACGGATTTGCCAGGTGCGAGTAAATGCGATTACATCAGCGTGGTCTAAACCACACCTAAACATAAACCCGACCGCGAGAAAGATCGACTTTTGAATCTGCGGCGGATTCGCGATCTGGGAGCAGGCTGTATCTCGATGAAAGATGCAACGGCTTGTTTTCCAGTTTTCCCACCCCGTGTTTGTTTTCTTTTCTCGCCGGAGCGTGTGAGCAAGGGAATTGCGCGCGTGCGTTTTCAGCGATAACAAAATAATCGTAAGTGCCAGAGCGGTGGCGAAACTTATGTCTTGTCGATTTATCGTTAGGATTATCTGAACTATATCTTCGTTACGGTACCTGTCGGTCGTCCGATATCGATTCGATCTACCACGCCTTAGTATATAATAAGCGTTCCGGATGGGAAAAACAATGCTTTCGATCGGTTTGCGTAACGTCGTGCCCGCAGTTTTATCATTCGCGAAAGCGATCGAGAAAAAAAGATTCATCTGGACATTCATTCTTACTTAAGTTCAACGACAAATACACAAAATTCTAAAAGCTTAAATTTTTTTTTACTGTCGAATATTTTATTATAATCTCCAACATTTACCATTAAAGCATCATTACGTGTCGTCTTTTTCGCAATTTTATGCTGCAAAAATTTTATAATTAGTCTAAATATTTTTCGCAAATTATTTTTGTACCAAGAAAATTAAATTTTTTAATGTATTAATATTTATATGACATTTTATATAACAAATAATTTTTTAATATTATTATTTCATTACTTGTTTATTAACATTTATTTTTTTCAATCCAACCTTTGTAATATATAATAAATTTTGATAAAATTTTTCGTAATTTATAGTAATTCCATATCATTCTTTCTTATGCATGCGCTGAAATATATTTTCAAGATTTATCGAGAAAAGATTTCCTCTGTCGGAACATGACCCGGATATCACGCGAAGAGCTGCGTAAAACGATCGCGATGAATATTTATTGCCCAATAGAATTTACGATTATTTCCATCGGACCCTTCTGCGCTGATAGGCTGATCTTAATGCTTTTACGTAGACACGGAGAACAATGCGAGTGCACGGCGTATAGCCTGTTGCCCTGGAAAACCTACATTCAACCTGCCACACCTTGCTTCTCTTTATCTTTTCTGAGAATAATCAAAGAATCCGGAAGAAAAACTCTAAGTATAGATCTTGATTTTGAGTAATATTCTAAAAAGACGGAAGCAAACGTGTCTAAAGAAATTTATTCAATCGAAAATATCACTTAAAAATTTGTATAATATTATATAAATATTATAAAAATATAAAAATATGAAAATATCTAGTATAAAGATATCTAGTTCTCATTTTGAGCTCTACAAGCATGTTTTAAATTAATTCATCCTTCCCTATTGTACCACTTGAAGTAACGTTTATCTCGCAACGTGCCGAGCATGTCTTCAGTTGTCAAGCCGTATTAGCATTTCCACGTGAGAACAATTACGGGACTCGTTAAACCGGCTGTGCTCGCACGCTAAGAGAGTAGCTCGGGATAACTAAAATTCGCGCACTATTATTCCGTTCGCGTTAACGTCGACGAGGGTGCACGGATCGATATTCTCGCACAAACAAGGAGAACAATGCGAATTTTCGCGGAACCTTAAATACTTGGTGATGAGTTACATGAGGGGAAGAAAAATTTGTTTTCTTGTTAAAAAATATGACGTTTAAAATTTTTGTGTTAAATATTTAATACATTCATGTGTTAATTTAACATATTGCTGTTGTGTTAATCGAACTCAAATATTAAATTAACAACTAAAAAAAAAGTGTAAAAATAACCCAATGTACATATATTTTACATAATAAATATATTCCATATTATTACTGACAGGATTCATTTATTAAAATTTAAAGAAAATATGTTGATTTTATTTTATAATAGAAATGAGAGTGACTACAGATCGTGAATAACTTTTTTTCTTAGTTAATTTTATCATTAAAAATATGTTGATTTTACACAAAATTTATTTTTAATTATTATAAAGTTTGCATTCATTTTTTGTATTGAAATATTAACATAGTATTAGTGTCATCATTTAACATATTCTTAACATATAATGTTAAATTGACACAAAAATTTATGTGGGACATGCGATATACGTTAAATTTAACACAAATTTTCCAACTGTGTACCACGCCTAGATACGTACAAGAGTACGTACATAGAGTTGCGATTATCACGGAGCGAAATGAGTTATGTTCACTGCCAGGCTATTGGCATTCGTGTCGTATCGTAAATCGGGTCTGACACCTTCCCCAGAATAAAATCGGTGGTTGTCAGAGCGCAGCCTCTCGGCGAGGCGGCGAGTCCGGTGCAGTCAATAGCAGCGATTTCGCAAAGCTCGTGGCAGGTCGCGACTCGCGCAGGCAGGTTGGCAGGTGTCCCTTGCTAAATCGCCGATCACGCCTAGAGTCTTGCTCCTTTGTATTTTTTTCCGACGCGAGAAATATCGCGTCGCGGAATGTTGCTATAGAGATATATAGAGAGCGAGGTCGAGGAGATTTGACGCTTACTGTATTGGACGTTCGAGACAACATCTGAGATATTGTACGAATTATTAATAGCGTCATTTATCGTAGTCTCAATTGCTATTTCAATAATCTTTTTTTTATGATTAGCATAAATATGATTAATATTCAGTCATATTTACGCTAAAAATTACATATTTATTGCATTTATGGAAGAAAAAGAGAGAAAGAGAAATAAAACTTTTTAAAAATAATCAATTTATAGATATTATTTAGTGAAATTTTTTTTTGAGATAATGCATTTTTTTGCAATAATATTCTATGTTCTATTTTTCACAGATATTTATGTCATGTTTCAATAGATATGCATAGGAAAATTTATAATTATTACAAACTTGAAAAAAAAAACTTTAAAAAGCACAGATCAAAGAAATTTGAAATCGAAAGGGATATCGAAAAAAAATCAAGAAGTTCTAAACTAAAGTGGAAAATAATTCTTACATAGCGAATATATTCTTAAGCAAATGATCATGTCTATAAAATAAAATATAAATATAAATATCATGTCTATAAAATAAAATAAATAAAAACATACGTTAATTCAAGATGATTAAATTATTTTCTTTTACATTGACAACGTCACTCTAGAATCACTCGAGAATCTCATCGTGCTTTTGGACAGCGGTAACGTAATCATGTCAAGTATATACGTATAAATAAAGAGACATAGAAAGTTGACGTTACAAGTATATTTACTAACATAAGTGCCACGTTAACTATCCATAAGTGACGGAAATATGTGCGTGGCCGGCCGTATACAATTCATTATCTCAAGACGTATGCGTCTTGATAGCGCTTGAGAGCGTGTGGCGAGAGAGATTTCGCGTGACGGTATTTGTTGTGCGAATGGATGCTTTACGAGACAGCTTAATAATATGATCGCGTGACATTTCAATAATAATACCTACCGCTATTTCCCTTTTAGTCATAATGATAGGATATCGATAGGGTAAAAATGAAGAGAATTGCGCGCGCGCGCGAGCGCTCGCGGACGCACGACAGAAGGTCGACGACGACGACGACGACGACGACGGCGACGACGAGAATACATTGTATGTGATGCGTGTTCATAATTTATCGTGCGAGCCTACGCCGCAACAATAACTAGTGTTGCGTCAACGAGCTGCTGGAATGGCGGTTATAATGTTTCGCGTACACGCGAGAATATATTTGCAATTATTAATCGCGTTCCTTTTTTTTTATTAATCTCCTCGACTGTTGTTTTTCAATGAGGTACCAATTAATTTGTTTATAAATTAGAAAATCATATAAATTTA
>NW_021849866.1:841454-846756 GCF_003651465.1 Formica exsecta | reverse complement strand
TTTAATAATTTTAATAGTAATAATTTTAATCTATTATAATCATAATTTATTATAATTTATATTACAAATTAGAAAATAATATAAAAAATTAGAATTTTATCTTGATCGACATGTTTGCGATTTTGAAAAGTGTACAATATATATATTTTTATTTAATGTTATATCATAAAAATCGCATGGAAAATACATTCTCAAATTTTATTAAGTATTTTGCTTTGCTTTTCATTACAAGCATTAGATAAAGTACTATACCTTCGCGATTAATTTCATGTAAGTTTAATAGTTTAATTATTTATGACCAGATTTCATATTTTCAGAGTTTAGTTTTAAATTTAATCTTTCGATTTAAATTCGAATGTATTTAATTTATGCGCTATAAATATATATATAATTAGTTCACGCAACAATCATTGGCGACTATTCAATGAATATTGAATACTAAAACTAACTTATCCATTGGAAAAAAAGATAGTTTCGATAAAAAGTAGTATTTCCACCGCGCCATCTTATCCCGTTTTTCCTCTCTTTTTTTCTCTAAATTGCGTCGGTATGAAACACAGGTATTTTAAGAGATGTCCTACGAGAAACCTTGATGAGACATTTGTACGCGTCGTCAACGTCGTAATGGCAAATGCTTTGCGGTTACAAACGAGCCGCGCGGAAAAATGAGCAGCGCGAAAATCGCGTTCGCGCGAGAGAAACGAGGCGAGGAAAACGAGAAGTTGAAGAAATGCGCGAAGGTTTTCGAGCGCAAATATATTCGCTTTGTATGATTGTGAGTCACGGTCGCCAGTTTTGCAGCTGACAACCTGTCTCGTCGCGCCTCTTACACAGGATGGCAGAGATCAACTGGCGACTATATCGTTCAACATTGCAATTTGCAAGCTGCATTCGCGGAAAATCGTTCGCGCTGTCGTTTTCCACGAGGGACATTCTTTCTTCGCCGGTGTTCAATCGAGCGCGAAAGATGTCGACGATGTCATTACAGATATATGCGGACGTTGTAATGATACGTTGCGCGTCGCGAGATCTCTCCCGTATACCCGATAATCAGCTGATGATGTGAGAAAAAGACGGTTACCGCCGCGTACCGCAATATACATACGAAAAAAGAAAAGAAAAAAAAAGAACAAAACGAAATGTATGCCGAGGCCGATGGCTGCAGAAAAATCCGCGGAATGACTCGCGTCAGCGAATATTTCTCCGAGGCGGATATTTCGCCCTTTTTTCTCTCTCCCCGCGCGAAAATTTCCAGAATGCCAATCGCCAAATGCAATCGCGATAGATGCACGTATCTGCGGAGCCGAAAACAGGCCGCGAGCGGGCGGCCTTTCTAGTTTCTCCATCGTTATATACGGTACGATACGCGAATTCGTGCAAGGCTTAGGGGATGGGCATTTTTCCGGCACGATCGGCCGCGAATTTTCCATGACTATCGATCTGTGTGCATCAAGCAACGGTCAATCGCCGTTCCTGTTCGAGTAAACGAGGTAACGATCGACCGGGCATGAACCACTCTCGAGACCTTCATTTTATATATCGCATAAATATAAGTAAACGAACACTGTTTCATGCCGATCGACTCGTTCCTCTTCACCAGCTTTGAAAGCGAGCGACTCCTTGACCAAGATCGTCGATCTTACGGGACGAATCTATTAGACGGCTTTATTTGAACAAGGTATAAGAAGAGTTACGAAGTTACTTATGCGTTTAGAATAATGAGAAAAAAGATAACGTGTAGGCAATATTCTTGTTTACTGGAAATTGTTCAGAGTGAGAAATATATAACGCTACTTTTGACGATACATTTGTACGATTTGTAAACGATGACAATCATTGTAAAAAATTTTCTAAAAATTCAGACACATTTTTATCTGAATTTTCAGATCTGAAAGAAATTTCAGACAATCTATCTTAATCATCAAAGTCGTTTTTCTAAAAGTTCAGAAGAGTTGGTCTGAAAATCCAAATAGCATCCTGTCTAAAAATTCAGACAATTTGTCCGCAATAATGCCGCAGGCACTTTGTCTGAAGTTTCAATTTTTTTACAGCGATATTGTTCGAGATTTTGTACAAAGAGTATAGTACATCGCGGAAATTACTTTCGCAGGGAAAGAATATACTCATAATATACAGCTTATTACAGGATATATACGAACTTTCTTACATACACGGCACTTATCTAGGATTTCCTAGACATGTTCGATCGTTTGTCTTTCGCAACAGAGAGCAGCTCCCGAGAATTGTATTTGTACAATACATAGTGAACCTCGCAATATGACGCAACAGAGTACTTGTATACCTGGAGTAGTCGTCGTCGGCACTCGGAATTCGCAACTCTGCCGACAAGTGCGCCGAGTGCGCGTCGCTCCCGTTGCTGCGAAGCTTTGTTCTCTTCGTGGGAACACCGGAGATTATTGAAGTGGGTAGTGGTATGCTCGTCACGCAAATTACCATCTCGAATATTGCATATGTCAACGGGGATAATGTAATTTTGCATTTTTTCATTACCATATTGAATATTTCATTGAAAAAAAAATTAGACTCTGTCACTCTATAAGCACGACTATAGGTGGAACATAAAAAGATATAATGATAAAATATAGGCTTATTACTGATAATAATTATGTGAATTGTATCGTTGATAACAGATAATTGGAATTATATTTTATATTATTTTATATATATTATATTTTATATTTATTGCATCTTTTATTATTGTAGATTCTTTAGTGTTGAAAATTCTTTAAAACATTAATTAATTAAATTTAAATTTTTAAATATATAAAAATTTAAATTTGGACATTAAAAGAATATGATATATAAAAGAGATTAAATTAATTTTTCCCTATAAATAAAGGCTCTTTTCTCTACAATTTTTATTTCCTACTTTTAAAAATATTTATTGATTTCAAATAAAATTTGAGATAAACAATCTCGTATATTTTGATTTGAGGATCGTTATATATGATGAATGAGAATAAACTTATTAAAAATTACGCTAACTGGTTTCGCTAATAAAGCTCTCGCCGCCTGTCCGGCTCGTGGCGAATAATCCATGATGTAAACGTCGAAGATTACATTGATTACATTGATCCGGCTTAATACCGCAAGATGTATATATTAAGCGTGCCGAATATAATATATGGTGGCGTGCGATTCCGTTAAAAAACAATAAACGGTACTGTCTGCACCTGCTTGGATGCTTGATCCCACGACCTTGTAAAGTGGGTCGCGCAACGGGGAAGGATACGATTATGTCGAGTTAAAACGTGTGCTCGGGCATAATCTACGGTGTAACATACTTAACATATACGGAACAAAATGACGACGTTGGAGTTTGTACTGCATGACCCCTGCGGACTCCGCATATATCGCGTGTACGCCGGCGCTAAAGGATAAATTTCAGCCTCTCTCACTCGTCGTTGATATTTTTTACGACACTTTCACAATACACAATGGAGCGTGCGCGATTCGAAAGCTATTCGCGAGAACGTTTTTCTTTTCGACTCCGTATATGCGTCCCACAGGTGTAAGCCATTGTAATTTCAACGCATTTCGCATTCCCACACTCATTGCCAGTATTATTCGTATGAAATGAATTGTTGCATTTAATTCTCTTAATACGCGATTTTCTCCAACGGTGAGCAGATTTTACAAGGATAAGCGAACAATTATCTTTCTTCCTTTTCTAATTCAATTCAATTCAGTTCAATGGATATATCAATTTTTACAATCTTGCAGAGTTTTTAACAATCTTGGAAAAATCGAATTATTAAACAATTGAAATTACGCATAACTTCATTTATTTCGCCATATTGTAATCCAACGATTCTAATAAAAATATAGATACAGATCGTCTCATAATAATATTTTATATTTTAGACACACATGTATAATTTAAGATTTTCTCTTTATATCAGTATAACAAAAATCGATAATAAATTAGCTGAAATTCCCATTATGTGTTCTCATATTTTTCTTTTTTCAAAATAACAAAGATGTGATTTACGCCAGCAAATGATAAGCATATCAAATGATAAGCATATTTCTTACCGAACGGCTGAATTGGATACCGCGGTATCGTGTCGGAAGTCATGTCGATGCTAAACTGGTCTTTACGCACAATGTTTCTTCTGGACAACGACACTGGGCGATCGGCGTATCGATTATCGAGCGTGCATCAGGGCGGCGTGTACCGAGATTACGTTGTCAGGCGTAGTAACAAAGTGCGACACGGGACACTGACACGGGAGTTAATAAACCCGCCGTGTAACCCCGAGGAGACGAGGAGGCTCGGTTCTCCCGCTCACCGGGGATCGATAACGCGTAATCAGAAATATGCAAAACATTCGGGCAATCTTCGTCGGCGGCATCGCGAGAGCCAATGGGAAATCGGATAACGAGCTCTCAAGACACTCTCGCGACCGGGGTCTATCTTGCATCTAGACAAACTAGGCGCATGCTTGGTAAATGATACTGAAGAATGTCGGTGATCTCGCTAGGCAGAGTAAATAACTGCTAGCAGGGAGGCTAATGACGTTCCCTTAATCTTAATTTTAAATTATTGCCTCACATTTTCTTTTTATAGGAAAATCTCGAATAATATTATTCCTAAGGCACAAATATATTCCAAAGATAGCGTAATAGCACATTGAAAGCTTCAAAAGTTCTTCCCTTTTAAAGATATCGAAATCCTGAATAAAAGATAACACGCGTTATCATTAAAAAATATAAAAAAGAAGGAAATTCTCTGTTATTTAAGGCAACAATTAACGTTGAGTGCCATTATTTTGACTTAGAATGTTAATAAATTAAATTATAATAAATTAAAAGGATCTTAATTTCTGTATATCGCGTAGACGAGAGCAAGATATCTATATATTTACTATTATAATAAATTGAGAGAAAGGATCTTATACTTGAACTTTTTTTCTCATTGCTAGAAATAATCTAGAAAACATCTATTATATCTACTAGTATCTCTTAATTGAATTATTAGAAAATTATTAGATTTAATTTAGATCTATATTTTAAAAAGAAATATATTTCAAAATGATTGATTAGACAAAACAAAAATATTAATGTGAATCCGAAGCATGTCAAGAATCAATTTTATTTTAAAGAATATGTCAATTAATATTTCCTTTTATTTTTAGAACAAGTGTTTACGTAAGGTTCTTGATTATACGGTCAAATCATATACAAATAAAAAAATTAAATAGTAAAAAATAATTTGATGTAGTTGTGTATTTAGATATAAAATTTAGATATAATTTTTTTAAATATAATTTAATATAAT
>NW_021849866.1:840764-841415 GCF_003651465.1 Formica exsecta | reverse complement strand
AATTTAATATAATTTAAATATAATTTAACAATCTTTTTTCTGTAAAAAAAAAAAAAGGGTTCGATTGGAAATTCAATCTTTAAATAATGACAGGCAAAAGAATCCTTAATACTAGAAGAGAAAAACATGATTTTATATAATTATAGGAAATATCTCTTGGTGTACATATACACCGCTAGTATAAATAACTACCACCTGTCGAAAAAACGGTTGCCCGATTTGCTCTGGTACACACTGGAACGAGTCGGGCATTGAATGTTAATGTCCGGATTAGTCGACGGGGTCTCGCAAGAAAGTGTACGCGACGTGTAAGGAAGTGGCAAAGCAAAGCGCGCCGATCGTGGTATCGACGTGTGTAGTTAATGTATAGACTGGTATTGTGCCACCGTTCGCCAGAAGCGCTCGAAACCAGGACCACCCGCACGTAATACGCGACGGTGTCGTAACTAAGTAAGCTAATAATTACATAAGCAACCCACTCGACCTTCCTTCAACCGGAGGCATATTGATGAACTACCTCTGGAAATAGATGAATAATGTCGCCTATCATTCAGAACGACAAAGCATTCGTCTCACGTTCGTATATAGTTCTCTCGATCATTTTCATGTATATATAATTTATTTGAATCTTATATAATTTAATTATATAAT
>NW_021849866.1:820809-840203 GCF_003651465.1 Formica exsecta | reverse complement strand
AAATTATATAATTATATCAATTATATACTTTAATTATTTAAAAGTTAATTTTAAAAAAGATTTTCACAAATAATTCATTTAATACTCTTAATTAATAAAAATCTGTTTATTGTAAAAAAAGTATTGATATAATTTTTAAAATATTTATTATTCTTTGTATTGGACAATATAGAAAAATGTCTGGAAAACAATCAGCTTTTAAAGCACAAGAAAATAATATTTTAAATAAATTGATAAGCGCATTTCGCATGCCGATATTTCGTCAAATTTAGATCGTAAAATCCGACATTATTCGATTGTAAACGTGGCGATTGCATATGCGGATCATAGAGTGATTTACGTCGACGTGAACGCTGACACACAACGAGTATCGTAAAATCCAAAATATCCGCATGCGGCGAGATATTACGCGTCCCGTTTAACGAGTCCACGCGCGATCTTATCTCGCGAGAGAGCGAGCGGCGCCGATTATTAAAACCTCACTTTATGTCGATGATTGCGCAATTATGCAGATTATCGCTCGCGCACTCGCTCGATTCTACAGCACTTTCAGCCCCGCAGCAGCAGGTAGACTTGATCGGGGCTGCAGGCGGATCGTTGCATAATTATGCAGATTCGCCTCCCTCGTTAATACCAAAAACGTCCGGACGACACCTCCCGCGGATAATCAGCCGCTTCTGCTCTCGACGCCGACTCGACGACCACCGTGACCTCACCTCACCGTTCCCGATTTGGCTCTCGAAGAGGCAACGGCATCCTACCTGCGCAATCGATGCAACGATGGGCTCGGGGGATCTTGTCGCACCTGACGCGTCGCCGAGCCGTGTTTATCTAAGCGCGTCTGTTTATCTTGCGTTGTGTACGAAAAGTGTGTCACGTAACGCGGCTGTTTTTTCGAAGCTATCGTCGAGGATGAAGGAAATTCTGTTATTCGAGGTAACAATTATCGTTGAGTGCCATTATTTTGACTTAGAATGTTAATTTGTGTATGTCGCGTAGACGAACAAAATATCTATATATATATTCACTATTATAATAAATTGAAAGAAAGGATCTTATACACACTTGATCTTTTTTTTTTCGTTGCTATAAATAATCTAGAAAAGATCTATATATTCTGCACGATGTTATTTTTCGAATGATACCTCTAATGGTATCTCTTAATTGAATTATTAGAGAAAATTATTAGAAACTGGTTATATATATATAATATACATATATTTTAAAGAAAAATATATTTCAAGATGATTTATTAGAGACCAAACAAGAATATTAATGTGAATTCAAAGCATGTTGAAAAAACAGCTAACAAAGTACATAATCGTTATTTTTTAAATTGAAATATTAATTTAAGAGGGTCTAGAAACACGTTACTCCCAATCGAATGATAAATCCCCTACTAATGAGAATATTTTGATATAGTATAATATATCAAAAGTCACGTCAGAGAGGATTATCAATCGAGAAAACCCTTACATCTCTTTCTCTCGATTTCAAGCATATCACCATCGGAAAATCTCTACAATCTTCCTACACGTTCACCGCGCATCTCGTAATACATTTACATACGCAGGTACGATTTCCCCCGCGTATATCGCTTACGATATAAGTCAAGAGAGGCCCTCATGCGATGTCGGGCATTCGGAAAAATCGCGTCCTCGCGAAAGTGGGTCCGATCGAACGAGCCCGCGGTTTGAAGGATGACTTTTCGCGAGCGAGCCGCTCGGCCGCGAGAACCTTCGAGGCATCATTAATCGCTCTCGTTCGCGTAATTAATTACTTCTAACCGGTGCAACGATTGGCACGAAACCGTGCTGCGTGCGCCCCGCCGAGGGAAATCTTCTCGTTGCAACCTGCTCGCTCGTCGTTCTTTCGTTTCTCGCCGACGTGTTCGCGAGATATCTCGCGTGGATTCTCACTGACCTCCGGTCTAGCAACTTTTTCGCCGCTGTGGGAAGGTTTTACACTACGCTACAATACTATAATCAGGGCAGAGAGAGAGAGAGAGAGAGAGAGAGAGAGAGAGAAAGGAGCGGAGAGAAGATTCATAAGATTGGAGAGAATCGAGACCGATCAAGAATTACATTAACGGGACATCGGATTACTTTGCAAAATTATTAGTGCGTTTAAAAGTTCTCCTATGCCGTTTTCTCTCTTTTCGAATTATCGTGATTTTAAATTCCGACGAAGCGACCGATCGCCACTTTCTTGGCGCCTGCTATATAAATATTTCATAACGGTGCGAGTTAGCTTAATGCCCGACGGATATCGCGAAATATGCGCGTAGCCCGTAACACGTAAGCGTCGGAAAAAGGCAGTCGGAGGCGTGCGGAGCTATCGGCCGGATCTCGTTGAATATGCAAATCGCGATCGCGGCCGATCGTGGAAAAGACCGGGGCGAACCTGCTTAAAACGGCGCGAAGAAGGCGGAATACAGAAATTGGAAAGTGAACGCGGAGTATCTTCGCGCCTGTCCGTCGCATTTATAGGCAATTTGAACTGACGCCACGAATCAACCGACGAACCGTCATCGCAGATTCGTGCGGATACGATTCCGCGTGAGACGAGATATATATATATATATATATATCGCGCCTACGTTCCAACACCTACACCGAAACCTACACGTCGCGTATATAGAGTGTTTCAGTCTCGTCTCTCAAGTGGAGCTGATTTTTATCATCTACAGATTCTTTCAACTAATTTTGGAACTGACTTCTCCTTAACCGAGATAATCCTTGTCTCACGAACGATTGAAAATGAAGACATTTTGGCTTAAATCTTTTTTTTTTAATTCTAAATAAATTTTTTTTTTATCTCTAAATTTTTATTAATTGAATCTATTGTAATAGTGCCGAGATTAAAAATAAAATTCGAAATATTTATCAAATTAAAATTTCTTATAAAGATTTTTTACAGAGTATACTCAATTTTTCTTTAAATTCGCAACTTTTTTATCATAATTTTTTATCTTCTTTAAAAAATCAAAAGTAGAGTATTATTTAGGAACCATCGTCGTTTGCGCAGCTGAGTTTTATCATTTACAGATTCTTCAAAATTTATTTTGGAATTTACTTCTCCTTATATCCGAGATATCGAGATAATCCTTGTCTCGTGAATGATTGAAAATGAAGAAATCTTGGCTTATTTTATTTTAAGAACTTTAAATCCTTTTTTTTTAAATTCTAAATAAATCTTATTTTATCTTTAAATTTTCATTAATTAAATTTATCATCTTTATTAATTAAAACCCAAAATATTTATTAAATGTAAATTTCTTACAAGAATTTTTTATAGAGTAAGTCCGCAACTTTTTTATTATATTTTTTTTCTCCGAAAAATACAAAGAAAAGTACTATTTAGGGACTGTCGTCGTTCGCGTATCAAAACCGCGGCTCTTGATGAGGTTTTACCGAGAGACAAGTATCTCTCAGAGCTATCAACGGTACCCTAACTCCTAAGCAGGATGTTACACGGACGGTTTCGTATATAGCAGCGTGGAAGGAGGCAAGCTAACGTGGCGGAGCATTCCTGCAATCTCGCGGAGGGTTTCCGTGATGGCACACCGGGCATAGAGCATCGTGGCAGCCTAAGCCCGAGATATCAATAAATAACCTATCGCGCAATATTATCTCAGCGGTTTTATGCCCCACGGAGCGGGGAATGCGATCCAGTTCCTATGTCCTATCCAGTCCCGGCTGGGTCCTTTCCTTTAACCCAGGCGCAACAACCGGCTTGGCCTCCGCCAAGCCGGAGTGGAGGTGTGAATGATCCGCCTACCATAAAGCAAAGTGCATCTAGCTTCCAAAGCATGCTCTCTCTCGTGAACGTGAATATTCTAGGGATCCTTTTCCCTTCTCATCTTCCGGCCCGCGCTCCGTGCCTATCGTTTCTCTCTCTCTTTCTTGTACTCTCGCGATATCGCGGTGCATAACCGGCGCCTTCGATCCTCGACGATTCGCAGGAATTTAGCATCTCGTTACGTAGTTTCGATTTATTCCTCATCATCGCCTTCGTCGGTCATTTTCCACACGGACGATGCGACCGGAGTCATCAGAATGTCTCAATCTGATCGAATTTTGTAAGACGTAGTATCGCCTTATCGGTTTGATTATTTTAATATCGATGATAAAAATCATATTAGAATATTTTAAATAATACTTTTAAATAATATTTATAGAATTTTTAACGAGCAAGTATTTTTTGCCCTTTCTTCCGATACGTTTCAACGTTAATAATTCAAAATGCTCCCTCCTTTTCTCTCTCTCTCTCTCTCTCTCTCTCTCTCTTTCTTTCTAACGTTATATTTTAATTATCTTATTTTATTTTATGGGCACTAATTCTATTATATTAGTGTTCATAATAAAATATAGAGGATTTCTTTCTCGAATGGTTATTGTTTTGATTTTCCTCTCTGGATACCATCACGCTTTATTGCGCAAATATGTTTTGTTTATTATATTCTTTATATCTTACTTTTATATTCATCGGACCCCTCAATAAAACGCAATCGAACGTGATTGCGCTTGATCGAGCTGTGACGTGTGCACTGACACACCGGCTATCGACAAAAAAACAGCCGATATCGCCCAGCTCAATCCGGTATATCGAGTCGTTTGAAAGCCGCGAACACGCCCGCACCAGCTAATAAATCGTAATTGGCCGATCGCGGTCTCTTTCTCTCTCTCTCTCGGGCCGCTTGCATAGCGCACACGATGTGTGTAGAGCAAATGCCATTAGTGTGAACTTTCGATGGAAATGGAATACGGGTTCTCTCGACGGCGGTCTGCGCGTCACGGATGGGTGGGTGGGTGAGCGTCCGTGTGTAGGTCACAGCTCGTGGTGAAGGAGGTGCGGGCCACGTCGCATACCAGGGATCTCTCCTTCATCGATAGATGCCGATCCTTTCGAGCATGCACCTATCCGTACGTTCACCTCATCTCCGCGAAATCCGATTTCTGACGAATGCCCGCGGCGTGCGATCGGAATTTCCACATCGAAAGCGTTCGCGATGGATGCGTAATGCAATCGCAAGTTAATAATTTATCCGCGATTTTTTTTTTACATTCTCCATTCGAACAATCTTGCACATTTTTGGAAAATTAAATGAGAAAGTTTATTATAAATACAGCGTAATATTGATATCTATTTGTTTAATGATATTAATTAATAATTTTGTCATTGATATTAAATCTCGATAACAAATTGCATCGCATCACGTTGAAGAAGTATTGTCGGGAGAAAATATTACTGATGGCATAATTATCATGTAAAGATATTGATCATCTATAGTGATATATTATTAGCTCTGCGAATCAGCTAATTAAATAAAATATCTTGCATGCGTGACGAGTTTAGACATAATTCTATATCGGCATAAAAACTTCTATAATCTTTTATGTTTCTCACTGTATATATTAATTTGCAGTAAAAAGATAAGTCATAAATTAAAAGTCGTTTCTCTATCTCTCTATCGAATAGACCGTGTCTGCAAAATTATGATCGGTACTGCGTTTAAAAAAAATTATGCGATTGGATAATGTACATTGGCGACACTCTATCATCGCCGACAGTGGATATCGTATATGCGTAAGCAATTGTCCCGAGTGTGTGGCTACCGCGAAACGGTGGGTATTAATCGGCGAGCAAGGTAGGTAGATAGATAGGTAGATAGACAGATTTATTCTATCCTTGGATAAATCCCCTACGGACAATCGGAGATTATGCGAAGTAACATAACTTACAACTCAATATATACACAGAACGCTACGATACGATTTATAACGTTATAAGGCTACGAATGCGACGCGATAACGCGTCGCGAGTTCCTCGAATAAGCGTGACGAGAGTGAGACATTGAAATGATTCACGCGGAATGATTGTCGGATTATTACATAAGCGGAAAATGAGAAGCGTTTGCAACATTTCGTCTACAATAAAGCCGAGAAACACAGACGAGAGACGCCGGAGCTAGAACGACATAATAACTAATACTCGACATAATATAATCATTGCTCAAAAAAAAAAAAAAAAAAAAAAAAAAAAAATACGGAGCTAGGAAAAAGCGGAGGAGAAGGAAGAGAAGGAGGGACGCGGGGGAGAGGAAGAAGGACTTCATGCGGCGGCGGTAGAAAATAAAGGATATTCTTTTCGTTTTACGGCCATTTATTATTAATTAGCGCGGTATAAGGCAAGCCGCGCCGCGGGGATCCGCACCTCTCCTGCCGGGTTACGGTGAAGTTAATGGGCCTTTTTTGCGCGTGCCCTCTTCGGTCCTCTACGTCCCCCTCTCTCTCTCTCATTAGTCCCCCGTCTGTTTCCCTTTCGCTACCGACATCGGCTGGTCCCTTTTACGCCGGCGGTCGTTGCGAAAGCACCACCGCGCCTCCGCGCAAGAGCATGTGTCTTTGCACCTGGGCGTGGATCACCCCCGGTCGGCCGCGACACCGATGCCCCCGGTTCTTTCCTTCCTTCGTCGCCGTCCGACGCGCGCGCGTGGGTGTTCCGAGATACGATAATGCTCGATCATCTCGCGCGCGCTCGCAGCCTCCAGCCAGCGGGTCCAGCTTTACACGCTACTCGATTCGCGCGAAAACACCTGCGAGGAAGAACGCGACGTGTGTGTGTGTGTGTGTGCGCAGGTGAGAAATCACATGGAGGGTTATATGTGAAAATTAATATTTTATCTGAAGTAATATTATTAATATATTATATTCATAATATTATAAATAATATTATTTATGTTATAGTATATCATTTATAATATGTAATAAAAGAAAATAAAAAATTCTATATCTAGGAAATATTTTTAGGAATATAATAAAGTGTAATTTTTTACTCTTATTCTTTTAGTCATCGAAGTCTAGATTGTTGAGGTACATAGTTGAAGAATAAATATAAATTTAAATATATGTGTATGAAACTGTATTTGAAATAATTTTCTCATTCCACATATATATTGTGATGAAAATAACAATGTTATATATTTTCGAAACGAACCGAGAGCTTACATCGCAAAGTTATATAGCCGTGATAAAATAGGCCAATAAGATCTTGGAACTTTCACGTTTGAAAAATGATACTTAGCGCCTTATAATTTCGCGCCATGCAAATTGCGCAACCGAGTCTCGAATCCCGCCGCGTGAGAAAACCAAGTCTCCGACGAGAACCGGGCAGACACCTTCGTCGGTGCATGCGGTGCGGTTTGTTTGCTCCCTGTCGTGTAACTCGTTCGGCGAGAGGAGAGAATGAAGGGTAAGGATGATGAGGAGGAGGAGGAAGGGAAGGGGGTACGGGGTTTCGTACCTTCGACGATCGGCCGTGTTGGACGTCGTCCGAACAGCGGGGGGAGAGGCAAATGGGTTTCGTCGTGTCCCAGGGCGACGTGGCCGCGATTAATGATAAAGTGCGAAAGCGCCGGTGATTAACGGAGGCGGAATGACAGAAAATGGGACGCGCGAAATGCAGCCGAAGGAGATAATGGCACATGGTTGCGAATTAGATTCAACAAATAGATCGTCCGATGAGATAAATTGCCTGATAACGAGCCTAGTCTGGGTACACATCCTAGTCACGTGTAGGTATTCGCGACGAGACGATCGTTAGCCTACGACAATTTCTTCAAATAAGGTTTTATATATTTACATTTATATTTGTTTCTCAACTATGTATCTCAACAATCTAGACTTCGATGATTACGAAAATAAGAGTAAAAAATTTATTATATTTATTTTTACTTTAATAATTATATATTTACTTTATTATATTCATAAAAATATTTCCTAACAATAAGTATAGAATTTTTTATTTTTTTTTTTTAAATTTTGCGCAAGTATGTGAAGTGCATAAAATTCGAGATGCCGTCTCACAATTAGCTCAATTCACTCGCGACGTACAAATACCTGTCACACGCGTGTAACACGTGTTGTGTAACGACTTCGCCGTGAGATCCGTTCTGTGGACGCGTTTCATGCTCGCCTTTTTCTTTACCGTCGTGTACCTTCTTTTTAGTGTTGGCAGCTTTCGGTCCAACAGCCGACGACACGCTGTGGTCCATTAATCTCTCATCGATGGAACTAAAAGTGATCGCATCTACAAGAGCTATTCAACGCTTCCCGCAGCATGTGTATCAATCTCCGGCGAAGTATTCTATTGTCCGGGCCAATTCTTTTGTGCGGAATCTTAAAATATGTCTCTATTTTTCATCCCCCCCTCCTTCCGGAAACTGTTGGTTAAATATAAAAAGACCTCCTTAAAATTGGATAAAAACAAATAATTATGGCTGCGATCGAAATGCAAATTATAATATTGGATTAATGTTAACAAACAATTGAGGAAAAATTAGCGATTTATAGCCGAGAATTTGCAAATGATTGATGAAATAGAGTGTCATGGTGCTTGATTCTTTTTCGAGATTTACGGCGACAAATATATTTCGTTCGAGAACTGCGACTTTCGAGAGTCATCATCGCAACGAGCGGCTCTCACGATTCTCGTTGTTGAAAACACTCGTCGTGCGCGAACGAGTGAATAATTTCGTCTCCCTTTCCACGCCGGCAGGCAATACAATACATATATATATATATATACACATATACTATATAAGCGTCGTTATTTACGGCGTACTCATCTAATTAGATAATGGCGTCGATATTTTATATTAGTGCGTTTGCATGACGCACGTTACCCGGCCAGCAGCAATCGCGACCTTCGCCGCAAATCGTTTACGGCTGTAACGCGCAGTAAATCGACTTGGATGAGGCAGAGACGCGTGTTAATAACATGTGCTCGCGCGTAATCGAGTTAGGAGCTCACTCAAGGGAAATTAGAGCCGGGAGCACTCGGTCGGGATCGACCTCGAACAGAGACAACAGCAGTAATCGGAATATTAAATGACCGATTAATCAGAGCGTGATACGGCAAATATGCGCTATCACTTACACACATCCGCATCAAGTGTACCATTCTACACAATTGGAAAATTTGTTTTCGTATTAAAAAATATAACAGTTAAAATTGTTGTGTTTAATATTTAACACTTTCATGTGTTAATTTAAGATATTGCTGTTGCGTTAATTGAAATCAAATGTTAAATTATTAAAACAACTGAACAAAAGTGTAAAAATAACACAATGTGCATATATTTTTAATTTTACACAATAGATATGTTCCGTATTATTAGTGACAGTATTTATTTGGTAAAATTTATGAAAAAAAAATGTTGATTTTATTCTACAATAGAAATAAGAGTGATTACAGACCAATAATATCTTTCCAGTTTTATCATTAAAAATACGTTGATTTTACAGAAAATTTATTTCAAATTACTATAAAGTTTGCATTAATTTTGTATTGAAATATGAACGTAGTATTAGTGTCATTTAACATATCCATATTACATTGAATTAACAAACAAATTTGCGTGGATTGTTTGGGACATGCGATATATGTTAAATTTAAGTCAAATTTTCCAACTGTGCACCATCTTATACGTGTGTGTATTCTATTTATCGTCGCGAAATTGAATACCTGGCGGGCGAGCTGTTTGACGAGTTGCGCAATCGAGGAATAACGATCGTTCCGAGATTTACTGCAAGGAAAAATCTCCTCGGGCCACGGAGAGAATTATCTATCATTCGGGTTAAATGTTACGTCCGGCGAGTCCCCGCGCGCGCGCGGGACTTCGACTTATTTCCCAAGAGAGGAGGCACTGGGCTTTCATGCCGATGATCGCTCGCGGACGCTGTATCATTACTCTTCATACGGGACCCCGGCGACGTCCGACAGCGAAAGCTCCGTTACGGGGTAACGTCTATCCCGCTTAACTTTGCGAGATCGACGAGCCTATCGTGCGCCTTCGTACAGGATTCTCGAGCCTAACAATAACATTCGTAACTGTCCACTGATAAATGAAACAAACCAATTGTCAGATATAATCGTGTTATGCGAAAAATGAGTCGATTTTTCGAGTATATAAATCTCATAGTAGATGAGTAATTAATAATAATATTTTTTTTTTCATTTTTCACACACTTTTTCTAATTCTTTATTAAAATTTTAAATATATATTCTATTTATTTATCTATATTAGTAATAATCTGAATTTTTTCTTCTTCCAACATTAAAATATTTTAATTTCATTTTATATAATCAAAATTTGCTGTACTTATCACCACATTTTAATTTTTTATCAATTTTTTATCATGTATGTCTACAGGTGCAAAGAAATTGGATAACTACGTTTTTATATCGTATCATATTTTTATATCAAAAATCATGCAAACTGAAGTTAAAAATAAAATGTCATCACGTGTCGCGCAAGTCACCTCGATTCAACATGCATGTCAGAGTCTATCTATGGGTTTCGCGGAGTCGAGTGTCGCATTACCTTGTCACGGCTTGTATACGTGTATGTGTGCGTTTGCATGATAGATGTTCCGAAAAGGATATGTTTCTACGCGGGCGTGGGCGGCGGCGTAATCCTACCGCGTGGTCGCCCGTTAAAGTCGCGCTGAAAAGTCGCGACTAGGTGTTAAAGGCCGACTAAGGTGTACAGTTAGACATGACGCAATTGCAACGGCAGTCGGCGACGGCTTGGGGCCCAATTACCCGATTACTTCCGGTTCGCGATGCGTATACCGAACATCGGGGAGACGTCGTCGTCGTCGGCGGATTATAAAGTCGCGCTTGGCGCTCGGAAAAAACGCGAGAAAATTATTCGACGTCCGATTGCGGAAGCAAAACCGCACGCGGGAACGGTCTCTCTCTCTCTTTCTTTATCTCGCCTTTAATCCGCGACAATCGCATAAATACGGCGTGAGCGGAACAGGAATCTCTCTCGTAACGCCCTGTGACTCTCGCGCACGGCGGTCATCCTGATTAATATCACGCGAGCCTTATCTCCTCTTTTTACTCAGACTAACGGAGATGATGTTCGAAACGCAATCACTTGCGCTCGCGCGTGATCATTTTGATATATTATCGTGTATATTCTCTTTGCCGCGAACGCCGTCGAGAACTTGGAAAATCCCGGAAATGCAATGTTCGATATATAGCTTGAACTGATCGAGTTTATGATCCAAGTATTTAGATGTTTTCCTTCTCTAAAAGATGTTGTTATTTCTCTCGTAAAATTTAATATATACATTGTTTCGTTATAAGAACAATTTAAAAAATTTTAAATTATTAAAATAATTTTACAAACATTAAAAAATATATTCGAAATTTATAAGATAATTTATAAACAGATATACATATATATCTCTTTTAACTCTGATAATTTTTATGATTTTGCTACGATTTTAGTGTTTACGATATTTCTTAATACATTAATATGAATTATATAAATGTATCAAACACAAAAAATATTTTTTTAGAAACGTTTCTCGCCCGCTAATGGTTAACCATTTACCGCTGCATTTTTTCACACGAGAACTTCCGGTATACCGCCTTTTTTTTCATCCACATGCGATTCCATTGACCTCGCTTAACGTCCGATTCATTGACCCAGATAGCCGAGATGCCAAAATCAATCAATCACCGGCCATCATCGTTGATGTAATCCCGGTGTGTTTGACCGCGGCCTTAACCTTGAGTTAGTTAATCTCGCGCGGGAGAAAAAAAAAAGACTCTCTTACCTGATTGATGTCGCTGCCCAAATCCCGCGCGCTCTTGGCACTTCTCAGCTGATCGCCGCGATACTCTCGATACCTCATCGTCACCTCGTCGTCGGTCAAGGCGCCGCTGCTGCCGCTCCTCGCGTTTTTCTTGTCCTTCTCCTCCTTCGCCTTCTTCTCCTTCTTGCTGAACAGCTGCTTGACTTTGCTCATGGTGCCGCTTTTCTTCGCCACCTTCTTCTCGTACTTCTTGTCAGCGGCGCCGGTGGGCGGCTTCGCGGTGACCAGTGGTGGTTTCGCGCCCGACGAGCCGTTTCCGTACTTGTCGTATTTGCGTCGATCGAAAGTAGGCGTCAAATTCATGTTCCGATCCGTATGCCGTCGTTCGTGCTTGATGAACTGCCGGCTGACGAAGCCCTCGTCCTCGGATTCGAGCTGTTCGCGCCTATCCGCCTCCTGCGAGTCCCTCCTGTAATCGTTCTCGATCCCGGAATCGGCCAGTCGATCCTTGCGATCCGGATCGCTCAGCCGAGTCTCGCGATGACGGCGCTCGATGTGACCACGCGCCTCTTGCCTCGCGTGCCTTGATTTGCCCTCGTGGTAAGTCCTGGGTGGTCTGGTCGGACTCTCGTCGAAGGTCTCCAATCGACTGACCGAGGACACCTTCCCTCGGGGATCGTCGGAATCGTCAAAGTAATCGAGCCGATTGCGCGATCGTCTCAGCGGTTTCTTCGGATCATCATCCAGGTTGCGGTGCTCCTTTCTCAGAGTGCGCGACGTCTCATCGTAACGCGTCTCGCAGCGGATCGAGTCTCTGGCGGTTGTGTCCGAGTCGTATCGGCTGGAATTGTAGCCACCGCGATCGGTACGTATCCGCGGCGGCGAGCTGTCATAATCGTCGTGGATCGGACGTTTGTCACCGCTCGTGTATCTCTGCGTGGTGCGCGTCTCTTTGTAAAACTTGGACTCCAGCTGGCTGCTGGTCATCTGCGAGATGTCGGTATCATAGTCGTCGTTCGGGCCCTCGCGCAAACTGTCCAGGTGACCACGCTTCGCGAACGGCGACCTCGTCCTGCGTCCGTTCATCGTCGGGCTGCCCAGCAACGCGGTCGGTCGTCTCGCGTTCGCGTATCCCGCGTGGCTGGTCAGGTTCTCGTGCGATCTCGTGGTGTACTCGCTTCTGAGCGCCCGCACTCTGGCGTTCTCCCCGGCGACCTCGTCTAACCGTTGCGTCGACTTGCTCATGCCGCGGATCGACTCGAACGGTTTCTTCTTCGGCAGCACGCGTCCAATCGGCCGTTTCTCGCGATCCAGGAAATCGTCGCTCTTCGAGAATTTGCGCTCGTTCAGTTTCTTGGCGATGATCGGCGACGATAGCTCGTTCTCTCGCGATTCGCTGCAAAAGTGATTCGTTGTCGCGTCGGCGTTCTCAGGTAGATAATGCGACGGCTTGTAGGAGCTGCCACCGTTCCTAATGCCCTGGAATCTCTCCTCCGGGCTGCTCCGATTACGATCGCCGAGGAAGGGGAAGTCATCGGCGTAACCCTCATGCGTGCGCGTCTCCACGATGTACTTGTCGCCGTACTTGTCCGTCCTGGTCTCCACGGTATAGCCGTCCTTTGGTTTCGGGTCGAGGTAGCCGTTCGTCGGGATCTTGTTGGTGATCTTCTTCTCGTAACCGTAAACCTTGCCGTTATCCTCGTGTATCTCCTTCTCGAAGATGTATTTCTCGCCATTGCTATTGGTACGCTTCTCCGTGATGTACGTATCCATGTATCGTTTTGGTGACGCGATACGATTCGGCGTGACTGGTGACGGCACGATCGGCTTGTCGATTATCTCATGCTCGCTCGATTTCTTTACTGGCACGTTGGCGCTGTTCTTGGCAGCGAACATCTCGTCGGCTAGCAACCTGGACTTGATCCTGGACTCCAGTAGATCCCGACGCGCGCTCAATTCGGACGTCTTGGGCGAGATCCCGCTCTCGTTCTGCCTCGACGACAGCTCGCCGCTGTCCCTTCGCTTAGAATCCATACCGTCGGCCCTGCCGCGGCCGGAAGTGTCCACGAATACGGTCGACGTGTATTTCTCAGGCTTGTCGTAGAGACGTCTATCGATATCGTCGAACTCGTAACGCTTCGTGTCCTCGTTCGTTCTAGAGATAAAGTCCTTCGAGTTGTCCAAATGTTTGCCGAAGAGGCCGCCGTTCTTACGATCCTCCTCATATCTCGACTTGAAGGCGTTTATCTCGTTGTTGCGACGCAGATCGCTACTGTACGAGTACTCGGTTCTGCGGTATTCCTTCTCCGCGGGACTATTCTCACGCGAGGAGTCCTTCCTGTCGAGACCAAGACCTTCGTCGCTGTCGGAATGGCTTCGCTGAGCCTTCTTCTTGTCCGGCTGCACCTGCGCGTAGATGACATTGGTCTGCGCCGGCGGCGGCGGGCTGCAAGATTCATTCGGTCTCGTGTAGGAGAACGGCCGGTTGTTGTTGTGGCTGAATCCCGGCGACGGTGACATCATCGTCCTGGTCAGCTGCGGTGGCGGCGAACGATCGTTGGACAGTCGGTGGATCATCTTATGAATGGTAGATTCTTGCTGATTACGTTGCTGGAGATCGTAGCGGCTGCTATGTAGCATACTATCCGCGCCCGCTTTATCGACCTCGTCTTCCCCGCGCTTGCGTTCCTTCAGAGGTGAGGGAGTACGGCTGGTACCCGCGATTTCCCTCTTCTCTTCGTCGTCCCTGCCCTCGACAAATATGCGATGCTCGATCACCTTGGCCTCTCGGCTGGGCGATCTATCCGCGATCTCGTCGACGCACGTTTCGATCGTTGTTTTCTCCTCAATCGTCTCTTTCGTTTCGGGATATCGCGTCGATATCACGTCGTCGACATCGATAGCCGGACTCGCTCGCTCCTCTCTTCCTTTCTTGGGCTTTTTCGCCTTCGGCCGATTATTGTTCTCCCGGTCCGCGCACGTCGAGGTGTCAAAGTGAAACGGTTGCTGATCAACGTGCTGCGGTGACGCCTCGATTATTGGTGACAGCTGTTTCTTCACCCGCTGGCTGACGGTACTGAGGTGCGAGCCCTCGCTCTCGCTGCCGCTCCGCTTGCGCTGCGTGCCCAGGTTACGGTTCCAGGTGCCGGCGTCGCTCGCGCTCCGGCCAACCGGCTGCCGCCGCCTTTCCAATTTGGGTGAGAAGAAGCGCGCGAGCGGGCTCTTCAGCTTCCTCGCGCCGGCATCGCTGACGCTTCTCTCTAGCAGCGGCTTCTTCTTGGCCCGCGGGGTGCCGAGATCCGCGGCACTCGCGGTCGTGGCGCTGCCGCCGATCTCCTCGCTGCCGCGGCGGGGCCTTACATCGATCGGCAGCTCCGGGCGTTTCTTGTTACGACGCGCCGGGAGGGTGCTGAAGCGACCGGGCAGATTGCGCCGGTTGTCGCGCGCCACGCAGTGAAGACTGCCCGCTTGTTGAAGGACCAGAACCGCTTCCTGTGCGAGATCCTCCTTGCTCCTCGCGGCGATGTTCTCCTTGCGAATCGGGGTGGCAATCAACCTACCTTCTCCATCGCTCACGAGAGCCGCGGTTACGCGCGGTGCACCACGACCTGCAACACGCATCGTAAGCGATGCCCTTTAGTCTCGCGCCTCTACACAGTTGGACAATTTGGCTTAAATTTAACATATATCACATGTCCACGTAAATTTTTGTGTTAATTTAATATAATATGGATATAGTAAATGATGACTAATATTATGTTAATATTTCAACACAAAATGAATGCCAATTTCATAGTAACTTGAAATCAATTTGTCAATGTTAAATTAATACTGAATATGTTAAATATTTAACACAAAAATTTTAATCATCATATTTTTTAAAAAGAAAATATAAATTTTCCAACTGTGTAATTATTATTTGAACGATATTACACAATTAACTAATCCGAGTGAAATGAGTTGTGTACTATTTCTTGTACACCTTTCTCTTCGCTGGATCGATAAAAAGAAACTCTGTGCATTTCAAGCTTAATTTATTTAAAAATATTATTTGGTAGATTGTTTTTGTGTGTATAATGCCATTCATTTATAAAGTGAAGAAATGGTACAAGTTATGAAAAAAAGAGAAAAAAGAAGAGACGGATTTTAGAATGATCTCCTGCAAATTCAAGTGTTTTAATGCGACGCTGACTTGGATTTTCGGTAGATATAAGCAAAGATTGATTATTCTACATAATTACTGTGCTCGTGCCAAGATAACCAAATTCGATAATGCTTTTCTACCGTTTCTTCTCGAGTAGAAGACAAATCGGTCTCAAACTTCTAGGATTTCGTAAACTTATTAACATGATTAAAAAATGGAAATGAGATAGCATATATAACGAGATAAAGAATAATGTAAATGGATGAAGCCAAACATTGGTAGTTTCGACATTGTTGACTAATAAATTGACAATAAATAATGATAAAAAGATCGCTTATCAATGGATATTTTTCATTTCTTTTTGAACAGTCACCGATTCTACGTATATAAAAATCGGATGTCAACAATTCCTGAATTTTAAATAAAATTATGGAACAGATATGGTGTTGTTATTAGCTCGACAGTTGGCGGCTTCGATAAGTTAATAAATTACGTCACGACGATGCTCAGCGATTTATGTTAAGCGAGCGAGCGCATGATCGTTAGATGTTAATCGAGTTTAATTAAGCGTCTGGCTCACATTAGAAGCTAGAATCCGACGCGTAAGAAATTGCCGTCTTGCTACTTTGGCTGAATCGGGACCGCCATTAATTCGCCGCATCGTCCGATTCGCGATCGATATAATGCTTGTAATTAACACTGTCATATTTATAAATGGGTCGTTTAATCAACAGCTCGTTAACGGCTGTGTCGGCTCCTTCGAGATTGCTACGTGCTAATTCGAAAGATAACTAAAATTCCTCTCTTTTTTCCTGTTTAAGTGATAATCATGGGTAACATAGAGAGATAAAGGACCTATAGTAATGACAGCTGAACAAGATTGCTATTTCAAATAAAAAAAGAAAGTATAGCGGACGTAGCAGTAAATAATTCTCGACAATTAAAAGATCGAATAAAAAAAGCGAGAAATAAAAATAAAAGCGATTAATCTTATTATCGATTAATTATTCGATTAATCTTATTGCACTTTAGCTTATTTAATTCTTCCATGGCCATTCATTATATTTAATATCTAAAAAGTTGCATGCGTGCGTACTTATTCCCTTTTATATTTAAAGATTTTACGAGTTATAAAAGTGGACATATTTCGTTTTTACACTGAATCTTTCAGTTGAACTATAGGATTAAGATTCTGACGAGAGATGAAAGCTTCCCCACATCCGCGTGTGAATTTAATTTAAAAGTAAAATATATCTTCGCACCGAGTTATACACTTTTGAAAGCAAATTCATCGTTTTATATTCCTCGATGTAAAACACTCTCCGACATTAATTAGGTCTCCCACGAAATTTTCACTGCAGATAAAATCAACCTACACATACGATCTATCATTTTTATTCGCGCGCGGACGGTTTATCTTACATAAGGAGAAAGCATCGCGACCATGGATGTCTTCCCACGCCGGACGAGCTCGGATCTCATCCGTGCCTTAGGTGGTAATCGACGTTAGACAAAAATTGATTCATTATCGATCCCGTCGCGTACATCGTCATCCTTGTCGTCGTCGTTGCATAGATTTGCGTTAATTCCTTTAGTTGCGAATACATTTAACAACTTACTTCGCCGCCAGCATTCATTCTATTTTCGCGCCTGTTCAAGGCCTGTTGCATTCGCACCAAATAATGTCTAAACGCAGTTGTAAATGCGTATTAATTAATTATAGCAACTGCAAGTATTTTGCAAAAATACAATAAATGCCAAACATTTTAATCCATCTTGAACTTTCTTTAATGCTAAAAAAATAATTCCGAAATAGACCAAAACATTTGATTTTTTGTTTTGTATTTTTGACGATATTTGCAGTGTTACTAATTAATTACGCATCATAATTATAGCAACTGCAAGTATGGCGAAAATACAATAAATGCCAAACATTTTAATCCATCTTGAACTTTCTTTAATGCTAAAAAAATAATTCCGAAATAGACCAAAACATTTGATTTTTTGTTTTGTATTTTTGACGATATTTGCAGTGTTACTAATTAATTACGCATCAATATAAATACATTTACCTCCATTCATTGGTCTTTTTTTTTTCTTCTGGCGTTTTGTGAAGAGATATACTATTTTCAGAAAATTGCTTGTCTCTCTCTCTCTCTCTCTCTCTTTCCTTCGTGGGAACTCATCACCAATCGTCGTTTAAAACGCCACCACACGAAAGTGCTTTTACGACCCGGTCGCTCGGTTTCCACAAACACGCAATTAACAGCCTCTTGCGAAGCTTTGTCTCCTAAAGGTTTGTCCTGTCTAACGGGCTTCTTAACGCTTAGCTAAGTTATACTGCTTTCGGGGAAACATCATCTCAAGGAAGGAAAGGAGAGAGGCTTAGAACGCGATTTCCTCGTGACCAGTCCGGTCGGACGTGTCCACTGAACTCTATACATACTCGAACGTGCTCTCCCATACTATACTTCTCATATAAAAAAAAGTCAGAAGAGGCAGAGAAAAAGAGAAAACATTCTAAGAAGTAGCTGTCTTTTAAGCGTAAACGCATAAAAGCTTTGTACAAGCTCTCTAATTTAGTATTCGTTATAACTAATAAGGATATTATCCTCTGTAAGATGTGAAGGGAACTTTGTTACACAGTTGGAAAATTTGACTTAAATTTAACATATATCGCATATCCCAAATGGTTCGCACCAAATAATGTCTAAACGCAGTTGTAAATGCGTATTAATTAATTTTATAGCAACTGCAAGTATTGCAAAAATACAATAAATGCCAAACATTTTAATCCATCTTGAACTTTCTTTAATGCTAAAAAACTAATTCCGAAATGGACCAAAACATTTGGTTTTTTGTTTTGTATTTTTGACGATATTTGCAGTGTTACTAATTAATTACGCATCAATATAAATACATTTACCTCCATTCATTGGTCTTTTTTTTTTCTTCTGGCGTTTTGTGAAGAGATATACTATTTTCAGAAAATTGCTTGTCTCTCTCTCTCTCTCTCTCTCTTTCCTTCGTGGGAACTCATCACCAATCGTCGTTTAAAACGCCACCACACGAAAGTGCTTTTACGACCCGGTCGCTCGGTTTCCACAAACACGCAATTAACAGCCTCTTGCGAAGCTTTGTCTCCTAAAGGTTTGTCCTGTCTAACGGGCTTCTTAACGCTTAGCTAAGTTATACTGCTTTCGGGGAAACATCATCTCAAGGAAGGAAAGGAGAGAGGCTTAGAACGCGATTTCCTCGTGACCAGTCCGGTCGGACGTGTCCACTGAACTCTATACATACTCGAACGTGCTCTCCCATACTATACTTCTCATATAAAAAAAAGTCAGAAGAGGCAGAGAAAAAGAGAAAACATTCTAAGAAGTAGCTGTCTTTTAAGCGTAAACGCATAAAAGCTTTGTACAAGCTCTCTAATTTAGTATTCGTTATAACTAATAAGGATATTATCCTCTGTAAGATGTGAAGGGAACTTTGTTACACAGTTGGAAAATTTGACTTAAATTTAACATATATCGCATATCCCAAATGGTCTATACAAATTTTTGTGTTAATTTAACATAATATGGATATGTTAAATGGTGACTCTATTATTATGTTAATATTTCAAAATGGGGGGG
>NW_021849866.1:812492-816076 GCF_003651465.1 Formica exsecta | reverse complement strand
CGTGTAGGTGCATAGCAGTGGGGAGGGAGGGGGGGGGGGAGGAGAGAGAGAGAGAGAGAGAGAGAGAGAATGCAAACTTCATAGCAGTTTTGAAATAAATTTTCTCTAAAATCAACATATTTTTAATAATAAAATTAACTTGGAAAAAGTTATTGACGGTCTGTAGTCATTCTCACTCCCATGACAGAATAAAATTAAAATTTTTTTCTGTAAATTTTAATAAATCAATCCTGTCACTAATAATACAAAACATATCTTCTGTGTAAAATTAAAAATATGTTCATATTGTATTATTTTTACATTTTTCTCAATTGTTTTAATAATTTAATATATGAATTCAATTAACATAACAGCAATATGTTAAATTAACACATAAATGTATTAAATATTTAACACAAAAATACAAAAATTTTAACTGGCATATTTTTTAACAAGAAAACATAAATTTTCCAATTGTGTACTAAAATATATATTGAAGGAGACAACACTATTCTTTAGCGGGGCTATTTTCCCTCAGCTGACGCTAGAGCTTGTTACACGCATAGAGTTCGTTGGTCGTGTCCTCTACTGCTAGTTGTAAATCGTAAACTAAGACGACAAACTTTGCGTCGTTTACGAGATTCAGTGGCGCGAACCCTACGCGACTGTCACACGCGGGAATGTAATCTCTTGAGATATCGTTGGATTTAATTGCGTCGCGCGGGGATTACACGACAAGCTCGCGGACGAAGGACGCGCGCGCTTCCAACTCGCGGGGCTTCCGTCGCGTAGCCATCGTGTTCCCGTATATAAGCGGACGTATCTTCCACGGATCGAGATTAATAAGGCGTATAGCTCACAGGTTGATACCGTGGAATGCACATCACGAGAGGCCGGGAATGCGGGTTAAAACGGACGGAAGAGAGCGGTGATTCTCCGATCTCGAACAAGACACGAAGGTTCGATCCTGCTCTCTCCTGAAGACTAATTATCGTTCGGATGTATGCGGCAGAAATATTTAGCGAACGTATAAACGCAAACATACTTGCGATTTTAGCGCGAAAAAACGAGAAAGAGATAGAGAGAGAGAAGGTGGTTTAAAATGTAGCGAGAATTGATGCGTTTGGAAAACTGATCTTGTCTGAACGCTTGTACGATTGATTAAACAGGCTGGAATGCAGATAATCATCTGATTGTTCAGTGGTTTTCAAACTTTTTTTCTCCACCTTGTATTTAATGGCTTACCCTTTTCAATTCTTAATACAATCTTAACTTTTTATTATAATTTAATTTAAAAAATATATTGCTGTAAAATTAAATTTTATAAACGTGCGTTCAAATCTTGTATCTAAAAAATATCCAAAACAGCGCATAAATTAAAAAAATTAAGAAAAGTTAGTATTGAAATTTCTCGCAATGTTTAAAAAGTTAAAAAGAAATATTCTTAAACATTTTAAAGAGTATCTCTATAAAATTTGAATTGTGAATAAGAGTCAAGTAAAAGCATTCGTTATAGACTCGCAATTGCTGTCTAGATGAGGAATAGATCTTGAGAAAAACATGAAAACCACTGCGAGATGAATTCAAGCACTGATATATGGGCACATCTCCATGATTATACCCAAATGCTTTCAATTATGGACTTGTAAATTTGCCGTAATATCAGCTTATTATTTACCGGTTCAACAGATTGTTTATGTTTCCGCCTATGGTTATCCCGTGGGATGCGCGTTTCTGTCTGCAACACTCAGCGTTGCTAATGTCATTTAATGCAATACCACGAGCGAGCGTTAACGAGATGTAATCATTGTGCTCGACTGACCGATTGATATTCAGGCGCATCGTAAAATCGATTTAATTATCACGACATTAGCGCCAAGATCTTGCACTAGGGGCACGTTACACGTACGTTCGATGAATTCATGATGGAGAACGCGTATGAGACATATCATTACGACAGTATCGCGTTGTTAGCCATCGTTCAAGTTCCCGCCACGTGTGCAGGATATTCCGATCGTCAGATCATCAAATCAAGGAGCACCGTTTAATTTGTTGGTTTTTTCAAATCGTCGAGATTATCAAATTTTCAAGTTCTTCAATTGTTAAAATCACATTTTTCCAAATCCTCAGAATTGCAAAGGTTTAAATCGCGTAGAGTTTAAAATTTTCAGTTTCTCTTTCAGAGAGAGAAAGAGTTTCATATTTAAAAAGTGTTAGAGAACTTCAAGCTTTCAATTCTTTAAATCGAATCCCAGCTTTTCAACGAGATTTTGTTAGATCTTTTAAATTTCTTTTAGATTCTCTGAATTGAACTATTTAAAATTCTTAGATAATTAAAAATTCTCAGATTTTCAGAACTTCAGATTTTTCGATTACTAATTTCTAATTTTTAAAATAATTAGACACATAGATTCCTAAATTCCTAGACTTTTAAATTTTAGAGTCAGCACACTAGTTACTATAGTCTCGAAATAATTTCGTGCTCTTCTAAATTAATATATTCAACGAATTATCCTTTAATTCATTTTTTTCCTTGATAGTTACATATTCTTGTGCAAATTAAAACGCTAATTAATAGCTTGTACGTTAATCGTGCCTTTAATTTCTTCATAGAAAAGCTACACTCGAGAAAGTCGCGTTTGGCACTTTTCCTATCTAGAATCAATTCAAAGTAAATTATTCATACCAACAATGTGAACGTTTTCTATTGAAAGAAATCATTTGCTGCATGTGAATCGCACTGAACTGACGGGCCACTGTAGTCGATTCCCTAGACTATGCTTGACATTCTCACGAATTGTTATCTTTTAGGGGCGTGCGCTGTCGCCATTCTCTCGACAATATTCTGGGAACGTTGCAAAGTGAATATAAAATAATCATAATGTGCAATAAGCAGAATCAAATAATATATCATTAAAATATAAAAGAGTGCACGCGAAAGTTATTTTTAATATTTTCTAGAAATTTTATATTATAACTAAAACTCTCTTAAAATTCGAATGTACTTAATGTCAAATCTTTTATATTATCTTATTTGTTTTAATATTACTGGCGGAAGTAATGAGTGAAATATGAGAAAAAGGCTTGTTCACTGTTATATTGTTATACCGTTGTAATAATAAAATTTAATATCAAGTTTGCGAGAGAATTTCAAGTTAACCGAAGCTCTTAATAGGCATGAAATTATTGGGCGGTTTCAATTGCGGCACACACATGTACCTCAATCGAGATTCCGGAAATGATGAATCTAATCTACGCGCTAGCTTAACCCGATCGATCGCGAGCGCGAGTTAATTATTATTCGACGTGTTCAACCTCTGCTCGCGTAAATGACGATTATATGTCGAGATTCCGCATTCCGGATTTCACGAATACCACATATATCTTGGTAGGAGAAAAAAATATGTATGAAAAGTAGAGAGTGTAGTAGAGATCGCAGAAATATAAAATAATATAAAATAAAGTATAACATGAAACATTAAATGCGAATTAAATTTTATGTCCATTGGCAATATTGAGAGTTATCATGTGGAAAAATGCATAAATAAATCTAGATAATAACTTAATATTATAAATATTTATATATGTATAATATTTATAATACA
>NW_021849866.1:795575-812344 GCF_003651465.1 Formica exsecta | reverse complement strand
TTATATATAAAATTATAATAAATATTTTTCCGATAAAAAATGTGCAATTATTTGGTCATGTCACTCCATGATTTTATCTATTGTTTATTCGAATGGAATGCAGGTTACTACTTCGTGAATCCATCGCTCCTCGAATGACGTGTACAGTAAGGATACCACCAAGCGGGTGAAAGAATTGCCGGAAGTGCAAATCTCGCTTGCACGGGGTCAAAGTTCGCGCGGATCGCGCTGACCTACTGCTTCGAGGGCCGCAAACACGCCGTAAACACTTCGTGCAGCACCTAGTGTATCGGTCAGTTCGTCGCGTGAATCGATACGAGACTTCGGCTTCGAGCTGCAACGGAACTACAAAGTGCAACGACTTGATTTCTCCATCGTTCCTTGAAACATCTTCGTTGTAAAAAATTTTCTAAAAATTCAGATACATTTTTGTCTGAATTTTCAGGTCTGGGTGTCTAAAGGAAATTTCAGACAATCTGTCTTAATCATCAGAATTGTTTTTCTAAAAGTTCAGTAGAATATCTGAAAATTCAGACAGCATTCTGTTTGAAAATTCAGACGGTGTGTTTGCAAAAAAGCTGCGGTCACTGTGTGAAGTTTCGGTCAGCTTTTTTTTTTACGGTGTTCTCTTGATTTTCTAACACGTGACTTATCTCGTTAGGGGACTTTCTCGCGGAATAGTCGTAAAATTTTACCGTTGCAACAACATCTTCGTTACTTCGCATTATTTCCTTAATTTTATACTTTATAATACGATCTTTCTCGTATTATATCTCATCCTTGGGATTTTATCGGGGAAGAAGTTTGTGCACAAGCGAAAGCTAATTTCCGAAGATTGATTACCGGCGACGAACGCGAACACCTGAGCGAGTAAGCATCTGGGAAAGCGCATAGCGTTGACACTGATGAATGATTTTAGCGCATGATGTCATAATTGCGAAAGGAATGTTTTCTGCGCCGTAATATACTGACGACTAGTCGCGATCAACGTGTCTTCCGCAAATCGTGGATCTTGCTAGCTAAAGGAACTATGAGAAAATCTCGTTACAGCGGCCCTTCGTGAATCCTCGACGACTTTCGAATTTATTCTGAATCCTCGTAACACACTCTTGAAAAATTTAGTTTAAATTTAATATACATCGCATGTCCCAAGACCACACAAATTTTTGTGTTAATTTAACATATATACCATCATTTTATAATTTTATATATATTAATATTTCAACGCAAAATAAATGCGAACTTTATAGTAATTTGAAATAAATTTTCTGTAAAATCAACATATTTTTAATTATAAAGTTTTTTAACGATTTTTTAACAAGAAAACACGAATTTTCCAACAGTGCTTTTAATTCATTCTCACAAACAAAACTCCAATGGAAATCTCTTTGCGATGAGTGTCTTGTTTATATGTGCCGGTAGAATTTCACTGTAGAATACATAGTAGAATTTTGTCGAATCGCAGGTAGATCGCGTCAAATGCACTGGGTAGATGCTCACGGCCGGATTGCGCTAATTTGTATTCCCATAATCTCTTTCCCTTCTCCTCTTACTCACTTCCACTTGTAAGCACGCGTTTCATAAAAGTGATGTCAGAACGATCCCCACGTTTTCAACTTTACCGGTCTATCCGATATCCCGGCACTTCCTCGTTTCTGCGGGTTTGTTCGTAACCTTAAAGTTACTTGGCTACTTCTATCAGAAACAATAGAATTTATAAGAAATACATAGTAAAATTCACATATTAAATAATTTAAATATGAATTAAATATTTAAAAAAGATTTGTCAAGACTAAAAAAAAAAAATTTGTAATAATTATAATAAATTTCGTACACACAATATATATTTAGTAATAATAAGAGAACTTTATAACTATGATAGGGTATATCGTGAAGAGCTAGGACAAATTATTTCGCGAGAGATGAAGATTAATATGCCATGTATAAGCCCGTCTTAATGTCGGTATTCATGCCTAGGACTGTTAATTCGCAATTGATCGTGTTGGCATTTCTCCGGCAAGAAAGGCGATTAACGCGATCGTACGGCATTAATGACAGCGGTTTACACGTGATATCCGATCTCCACGCCGTTGACTCGCGATACCGGTCCATTCGCGGTGCTTCGAGTATCTACTTCCTTACATCTGCTGCCTGCGATTCTCGTGCGACCTGATCGCTACCTAGATTCGTTGCGTTATCATCAAACTCGCGATGCGTCACCAAGGAAAGATAATACGGAGCTCAAAACCAGATTTAATGATTCGAAATTAAAGGAGATGCATGATCACGCTATAGAAGCGATCGTTTATACCGAATAGAAGGGGACTCGATTGTAACTTCCTGTGCAGTGATAGAGCTACTTTTTCCACGATCCGCATTATATCTCGGGGCGATTCCGCGCGGCGTCCATTAGTGATCTAACAAAGATCGTAGCGCGAAGCGTATTACACCTCGTTACACACACACATTCATACACACACACATACACGCAACCGATGCAAGCTAAGGCCGGACTCTGCGATCGCGGAGCACGCGACGATCCAGGAAACGCCAACAGGCGGGATAATGCGGACGACACAAGGGGCCCTTAACAAGCTTGGACGAGAGGCACATGCGCGAACGCAACGCTGCACCCAACTAGGCTGACTTCCCGAGACCGCCCGCATTGACGACGAGAGGGGAAACGAAGAGAGTGAGAGAGATGGAAAAATAAAGAAAAAGGGGAAAAAGGGAGGATGGCAAGAAACATACACTTCATACCGGTATGATAAGAAATACGATACGATCGTAAATGCACCGATTCGACCTTTTTATCGCGGTGCAAAGTCTCCCTTTAATTTTGGAGTATCACTTTCCGAACGATATAGATCACTTCCGATTGATAAGAAATCGCTACAACGGATTTACGTGTTTTACTAATCTTATTAATTAATATATGGAAGTGCAATGTATAATGCTAGAATAATCTTAAAAAAAATAAATAATAGAAAATAGAATCAATAGAAAATAATTTTTATTGAGATTCGATATATTAATTGAAAATACTTAAAACATCTTTTGAGAACAAAGGTACCCTCCGATCTTATAGTCGCTATTGCTGATCAGCTGATCAGTGACATCAAGAATTAAACGGGCACGATAATAAATATCCGAATTCAATTATGTTCTTCAGGCTTGAATCGATCATTGCGATTTCGCGGTAAATTGTACTGATTGTGAGCAAAGTATGTGCTTTTATTGTTTGCGTCATCGTAATAAGCGAATAGAGTCAGTGAGAGTTCGTCGACCGTATCCGATCGCGCCAATGACACTCGACCTTGTCAATCGAGATATATCTTTCGATTCTGAAAGAAAAAAGGTCACGGAAGGAAAAATATTCTCGACATTTCTAGAAACGCTTGCTCGCAATACGAATCAATATCATTAAAGATCTAATCGATAGACACGATAATGCAATTCAAAAAATATTATTAAATAATCTTTTAGAGACAAATTTTTTAACGAGTTTGGAATCAATTCCATTATTTTTGTTAAAGTAGTAATTTATAAAATATATGTGTGAAAAAATTTTCCTGTGTAAAGAGCTTCAGATATTTAAATAAATAACGAAATAAAATAATATACGATTAAGTTTGACATTTCCACTGGGGAATAGTCGACGCGTATGAAAATATGTTTCGAAAATATGTATTACACACATGTTCCATGACATTTCAAAATTAATATACAGCGCGTGTAATTATGTGCAGCCCCGCCCAACGGAGATGCCAACTATAAAATATAATGCCAGTTGTAAATTGAAATAAAACTCCAGTCGAATCTTAAGATAATTGCCTCGATTTGGTAGTCATTAATTTTATCTGCGCCGGTATAATTCGAACTGTCAAAACAAGGTAAGAGATGCTGAGAATGTGAATGAGTTTCGATCGCCGTGTTGGCGATAGTACACGGAAAGCGGAAACGCTCGTAACTTGTGACGGTTCGTTGCGTTTAGCTTTATCTGCCGCGCTTATCCCGTACTTCGCCACGGCTCGTAGTGTGTGGCATATTAAGTTGCTTCCCTGAAACTGCGTATAAATAAGATAGAAGTGCGATCTCCGTATACTGCTTTTAATGTATCTACGTGACCTAGCGTAATGTAACGACCGCGCGAAGGAGACTTGTAACAGATCAGTTGCACAATTTTTATTAGTACATACTTTTTTTTTTTATTTAATTTTTGATGGATTTTGTTTTACGTTTCCATTTAATTTTTAATTACCATTATATATTAAAAACTGAATTTTCGAGAGTGTTACATAATAGTCATTAACAAAATTAATATTTACTAAAATGTATACAGTCTTATCATTATTATACAGCGCTTAACATTTGTTAAGAATTCAGCAAAAATTTTGTGAGCTCAGAGGAACATAATGCGGATCAATGTTTACTTCGCGGAGCGTAAGAGGGGTGGGGGATCATTAATACGATTAATAATTAGCTAGTAATATAAGAGGAATGGTTGAGTCCTGTGCGCACACACCAATACCATTACAATCCCACATATTGCATTAAGAGAACTGCGAAGAGAGACAGAGAAGGCGCGCGTGTCCTTCAATGAAATCGTCTCCTCTCGAATTCAAGATGGCGATGATCTTGTCGACCTCGACGATGTCAAGGTCATTGAAATCATCTGCTATCTTCTCTGGAGAGAGGAGAGAGTCGTCGTTAAGATTATTTGTTACGCGATCAATAATTAGCTACGATTAAATAGAGTCAATATTAGATATAACAATGCAAGAGAAAACGAGTCGATCTCGCATAGCGTAACGATTATTATTTCGTGCCATTAGTCCGCGGCAGGCTCTGCTGATTAAGTATTGTTACACATTCATATATCGAGGGAGTTGCGGAAGTTAGACACAAGTTAGGCGAATTGCATAGCTCTTAGCGCTATGGCACTGCTTGACGTCTCGGTCTTGGTCGGTCGCGCGATTTACTCCTACTCGAGAAATCCGAGAATCTTTTCTCACATTTGCATTTAAACGTCATGCTGGCGTAAGAGACATTTATTAAAAATACATTTTTTTAGTTGCATGTGATTATTATCAATTTTTTGCGTACTATTTGCATGATTTGTATTTATTACACTGAAAAAATAAAATACTAAAAAAAATACTAAATGTACTAGATGTAAATGTCAATGTAATGCGACATATCCAGAATCTCTATCAAAAAAATATCATGAAACAAATTCGAAGGAGGAAAAAATCGACCGAAAGGAATTTAAACACGAACGGTTTCAATTAACCATATTAAAAGAAATCTGAAATCTCTCTCGCGTCTCCGTCTGTCGCTCTCGTCTTGATGAAATTAAACATGATCTTTGTTTCGGTAGAATTTCGCACGCATAATTTTCCGCGTCGAGACTGCTTCTTGGAAACGACGGTCGCATCGCCGAGAGACGAGATCGCTGTCGAGAACTAGAAGCGAGAGTCGCGTCGCGAATCATTTCCACAATCTGGGATCGCTCTCTACGTCTGGCCCGTAATTTTTATTTTTTTTTTTTTTTTGAAATACAAGACATCGCGGAATCGCGAGGTAAAATCGCAATCTCTTCTCCCGTTCTTTCTCTCTGGTACCGCGCGTGCGTGCACTTTTATAACGCATTAAATTCCGACCGCGTATGCACCAATCGTACCGGAAGATCGTCCTTGCAAACAGGTCGTCTTCGCGTCTTATCAGATTTTAATTCGGCAAACGGTACTTGGCCCTCACGCGCGCGGATACTGTTAGACGAAACCTGAAGGGCTGGCCTTCACGAAAGATTGGCGAGAAAATTATATGTATATGACTATAGCTTATCTTTTACATATCTAAATTCTAAATTAGAATTTAGATTTTATTTCCCTCGCGTAAAATTGAATAAAAAAATAAAATTTATTGTACACGAAATCGTTCGTATTTTTATATCATTATTTATCCATTTATTTACCATTGATATTTGTCCATTTATTTAAAATTTAAAAAAAATCTGCGATATTTAATTAATATACAAATACGTGAGAGAATATTATTTTATTAAAATAGCCGACATGCGTCGGGTCCGAAAAATCAAGCAGCGCCATTTCTCTCGATCTCTCTCGCTCCGCTACATATGCAGGATATGTCGGTATAGTTTGTGTGGTGTGTGTGATATTGCCTGGACTCACCGATCCTCTTCACGTGGACGTCTCGATTGAAGGAGACGCTTCTCTCGGCGGGCTTCCACCCGGAGACGGAAGCCCCGGACCCAACGGGGGGTAGCAAATGCGTGCCGGGGGGATTGCAGCCTTCTGCCCCTCTCAACGACTCCGAACGCTGTATCGTAAGCATCTTGCCTTTTCACCTTTTCGCCCGATCATGCCACGCGACCCAGCTAGGGAGGCACGTTTCTCCCCGTTTCGTTCGCCCCCCTTTCACACGCTCTCGTACTTTTACACCACTCTCACCCCCGAAACTCTCTTTCGTTCTTATCTCCCTTCACGAAGCGCATCCGTAGACCCGATCACCGACCTGTAAGCCAAGCAAAGCTGCGCTCTTAATACTTGGGATAATCTCATCGATGAAGATTTACGTGTCTAGTCTTCCTTTCGTCCGTTACTTCTCTGATCACGAAACTGTCCGTTCGTTCGATCGAACGCACGAGGATCTGTTTGGAAAGAATGCGAATAACAGGATGTTTCAGAGTATCAGAATATCATTTGAACATATATAACGAACGTTAAATAATGTAATTGCAGAAACTGACGGGCTGTATCAATTGTAACGAGAGCTCTCCCAGACTTATTCTACTTTCAAACGAACGATCGGCCGAGCAATTGTTCCTCAGTTGTCATGAGAGTGCAGTTTATGTACGAGAATAATGTTTGCGCTTGCTGTATACGCTATTTCTGCGTGCGCATGTGGAATTATGAGAGAGAGAGAGAGACAAGTGATAGCATCGTGATGTTCCCTGCGACGTGTCTATACTAGCGCATGCCAACTATAAGGTAGACGATGATAAACGCGCAACGAGTGATAATGGTTCTCTTTGTCGTCATGCAGGCAGATGGGATACTCGAGATACGCGCAACGATATAATGACAGTGACAAGGATGACGGTGACATTGCACAATATCGGCAATGGATTCGCCGATGAAAACATTGCTAATAGGAACGATTATGCGATAAGACTTCCTCCTTCCTCCTCACCCGTCTTACTTTTTTTTCCCCTGTATACCGTCTGTATTAAACATTATCGTAATTACACCCCGTAATTAGCCGGATACCGGAACGTAATTTCGCGATTTTCTTATCGATATTACGATCTAAACGTAACGACATCTAATTTAAATTTCATAGAAGCAGCAGTAACAAAGTATCGCGTCGTCGACTCGAGGCTATGAGATACGATGTTGACTCGAACTTAATTAATTTCTAAAACGACATCAATAAATTATACTGTCCTGTCTCGATTTTGTCATATTTCGCGCGCATATTCTGTCACGTCTAAATATTATTTTATATGAAAAAAAGATTATTGATTGTACGCGGAAAAATGTCTGACTCGTTTGCAAATCAATTTTTTCATAAAAAAAATTTATCGGATTGATAGTCGTCAATGAGTATTTTGCTAACGTTCAATCTAGCAAGCGTCCTAATTTTTAGAAACTATTTTACCAAGAATAATTGATGCAGTTGTTTGCATGTTATTTCATAACGTTCTGATAGATAGAAACAAAACGTATGAAGCTGTGCATGGAATAAAATTTTTTCCTCGAAAATAAAAACAAGAGAGACGCCAAATGTACCGAATATGCCGCTCCATTAATCGCACGCGAAACGTCATACGTTTTCGTGAATTTACGTAAATTGATAAAGCAATCAATCCCAGACTTCACGGCGTATAAAAGCAAAAGGATCGGGCATGGTCATCTCGATATAAAAACGACTCTAAAAATATCGCTGACGACAGTCACTCGGACGACACAGGCGGAAGCGTCAGGGGACGGATCATTATCGTCAGAAGCGCTTTATTTCACTCGATGTTTTTCGCGCTATCGTGTAAAAACAACTTTGTTTTTTCAAGAAGTTGACCTTCGTCGCAATCTTTTTACTGAGCGAAGCAGCTTCAATGTCGTGAAAACGTGTAAAAATCGACGTGCCTTGTGCTAAAAAATTCATCATTTATTTAAAAATTTTAAATCCTCTGTATATTTTCTAACAATTTTATAATTCAAGAAACTAGTTCTAATTTAGAAATAAAAACTGTAACAAAAGAAAAGAAAGAAAAAACAGATAAATTGTTTGCAATAATAAAAAGAAATTAAACTATATTCTTTTAAAGAGTATCTCCAATTATTGAGCATGCTGTACAAACTGTTGAATTAAAGATTCACTAAAAGATTCTCGGATGAATCGCTGAAGTAGAAATTAACATTCATGGTGCGTTTTTGTCTACTGATCGGCATCTGCCCTTGTGAAACAAATAAAGGTGACCCCGCGCGCGCGCGTTTATCTGTCAAGGCCATCAGCTGACCGGAGTGATACGTCTTGGCGAGTTCTCGAGTGACGTATGTGGACGGGGTTGCGGCGTCATTCAACGACTTTATTAGCGCGAGGGAGGAAACGCCAGCTTCAAACGAGACAATTCGCATGAGACTGATCGGGGGATTAAGCCTACTCGCGGTAGGCTCGGGTGGCCATATTTGGCGAACAAGACCGCAGAATCTCCCGTCGTGCTCTCCCCCGACGGGAATCAACGCTATAAAAACTGACGTTAATATATTTTTTTTTGGATGAAAGTTTACAACAGGCTTCGACTCCCACGCGTCTCCTAGTCGCCTAATCGCGCGAAGAAACGTCCGATTCGATCCAGGGTGCAAAAGGAAAAAAGGCGACGGGTCTCCAGGACCGCGTCTAATGTACGAGGGGACCCTATAATGCGTCCTTCGTTACCCGCTATGGGACTGGATAATAGTAAAGAGAAGAATAAAAAACGTCGCTAAATGCAGCAAGACGCGACTATATTCTTGCGATTTTAATTCCACCTTGCGCGCATTCCACGTCGAATATTTTTTCTTCCTTACTAGAGTAGTCGGCAATTAAGATAGCTGACGGAGAGCGAAGAAAGTTGCATCGAGCCGAGCGAGAACATTATATCCCATCATGTTTTTCGCAGCTTTTAAAATATAATCGAAAAATGATTATTTTACATTATTTTTTGTCCAAAGTATTATTATCGATTGCATAAAAATAATATCATGCTATATTTTTCTTTATAATTAATAAATTTTATAATTGATCAAATTGACAAAAAAGATCATTCTTTATAAAAGATGCACCAGCTTCAAACGTAGATGCAAATAAAACTCGACAATTTTAATCTCTTATAAATTTTCTTTTGAATTTTACTTATAAATAAACATAAATAATATATATATATATATAATTTAAAAATAAAAAAGATGAAAATATATAACATTGTTTAATTTGCATTTCTAGTATTATCAAGCAAATATTGGCGATGAGAAATCTGCTTTTCTCGAACACTGACACACATACACGCGGTAGGATTCCTTAATACATGTTATTTGCCGCTTCCTCATGTTGCATAACAGCACGAGCACGGGAATAATAAAAACGTAGCCTTCTCTGTCAGAAAATGCGACAACGGATTTCGCGATGATTTCATGTCGTCCTCGACGTTAGTCATTAGCGGCGAGATCGTGACAAAAGCGCGGTCAAATTCATCTAGTCAAATTCTCATGCGTGTTAGAATTAGAATCCCCACGAGGGTAAAAAAACAAGAATTAGAAGGTCGGAAGGCGATATAAAAGCTTACAAAGTCACCGACATCGTTCCGAATCCTCTAACGGTCCGCCTGGTCCTCTCCTTCAAATCTTTCACATTCGTTACGGGATAATAGTGCGAAAATCAAAAACGCGCGCCGGCAATAAAAGCAACAACCGAGACTCACGTCGATGTTATATATACCGCATTATTCTCTACGCGCGAGGGACATTCGGATACCGAGACATGTAATAAACACTCCCGTTTTTCGCGCGCGTGAAACGTTTAGCACCTTCTTCATTGACTTTTATTGACGGCGCGAAGAAGCCCGATAATAAAATCAGTGGTAGTCGAGGCGGCTGGACGCGAGAAGGGCATCCGTCCGGCTCGGAGGTGCGAAGGCTCGCGTCTGCAATCGCGATCAAACCGCTATTAGAAAGCTGCTGCTGGATTATAGAGCACGAGTGGATCCAAATGGAGCGAGAATCATAGCCGGTTTATACACGGTGCTCTCGAAGAACTCTACCTATGTAGTTTCAGTAGCTTAATAACACCCTTGAAATCCAGGAGATTTCTAGATTACATCTTGTATACTATACTTTTGTCCGCATGGGTTTTAGAGAAAAATTTATACGTCAATCTCTATACATAATAAAATGTCTGATTTTACTTTCAGTAATGTCATGCTTACTTAATAAAAGTGTATATTTTGTACATGCGATCTCTCATATTTGAATAGTTTCTTAAAAGATTTTTGGGTTACTCTATATTCTCGCAGTTTTGATTCTTCTGGATTAGAGACTTTAATCGACAACGTTTAATAATAAATAGCTGTGAAATTTTCTTAATCAATTAGTGTAACATTTTACTATTTTACATAAGAGATTCTATTCTATAATTAAAAATTATCTTTCATACGATTTTTTAAATATTTATATATCCTTTGGATCTCCTTTATATATCCTTTCGATTTCTCATTGGGTCGTTCTTCGAATGTGTCTGCGAAAACAAGTTGATGAGACTCGTTTCTTTCTTTCATTACTTATTACCACAGAGCGGTGCATTTTACGGTTAATATCGCCAGACCAATAAATTTACGCAAACATCGTAAAGCGTGACTGAAAAAAATACGCCCGGACGCTCATGTAACGAGCGTTGTCAGCGTTTCCGTGTGCGATTCCTGCTTATTTTTCTCGCCGCTCACGCAAACTCGAGGCCTTTCGTTTCTAGCCGTCACCCGTTACGCCGGGCAGTCGGAGAATCGACGAGAGAGGCCGAGGAAAGATTTTAATTTAGATCGCGCGCGGCAGGAGAGGATATCGCGCCGCGCTCGTGCAAAAGCCGGGAGGATCCTTCGCGCGCACGTATTCCTCCGGAACGGGGTACCACCACTTATAAAATTCCTGCTCTTACCATTCGACGTAGATTCGCCTACGAACTTTATCTTCAACGGCCTACCGAGCCTACTCAAGACGAATCCTCCCGCGTTTACAGTCGACGCAATTTTCCTGTACAGTTGGGAAATTTATTAATTTATTTTCTTCTTCAAAAATATGCCGGTTAAAATTTTCGTGTTAAATGTTTAACACATTCATGTATTAATTTTACATATTGCTGTTATGTTAATTGAACTTAAATGTTAAATTAATAAAACAACTGAAGAAGAGTGTAAAAATAACATAATGTACACATATTTTTAATTTTACACAATAAGTATGTTCCGTATTATTAGTGACAGGATTTATCTGTCAAAATTTACAGTAAAAATGTTGATTTTATTCTATAATAAAAGTAAGAGTGACTACAAACCGTCAATAATTTTTTTTGACGATTAAGTCAAATTAATTTTATTATTAAAAATATGTTGATTTTATAGAAAATTTATTTCAAGTTACTATGAAATTTACATTCATTTTGTGTTGAAATATTAATATTGTATTAGTGTCACCATTTAACATATCCATATTATGTTAAATTAGCACAAAAATATGGGATATACGATATCTATTAAATTTGAGCCAAATTTTTCAACTGTGTGTGTAAATTGTATCTCGGGAGCTTCTTACAATATATAATACTTTTCGGGTCGTTCATTCCGCGATCACGAAATTCGTCGCGGCTTTTTGGTTGCTCCATATTTTTTTTCACGCTTTCACTCGCACATGTATAATAAGGCACTCTTGGTTAAACAACCGCTACTTGATTACCGAAATCGCGAATGTAAAATTTTCAATAATGAATCTGTATTAAATATATTCTGTTTCTATACTCAAAACATCATCGATTATCATAAAACAAGCTTCCAGCATTTACAGCACTTCATCATGGCATTAAAAATGTTTACGAATTAACGAATTCATAATCTCATTTGCTGTTTCGGTTGTTTGAAAAGATAAATGAAATTAGCATAAATTACTGTCAGATCAGAAAGTCGAAGAAATATCCGTATAAAAATTTCATCACGAGAAATCCGTCGGACACCGTCGTAAACATGACTGTCCAATCGTGATTCGGTAGAAGAATTAGTAGTGACTGTGACTTTTTTTCATTCACCAAAAGCTATAATTATCCGTGTTAAATAACTCCGCAGTTTTAAAATTCTTGCGACACGTAAATCTCTGTAAACGATTTTTGTAATAATCAAATCAATGTAATTGATTTGTGTATTCAATCTCTAAAAAACGATAATAAATATCGTCCAAACGACCCGTCACTTTATCATCAATTTAGTCGATGCGGAAATATGACTCAAAACTAATAGAACACGTACGGCGCGAGCATGACGCAGATACCAGAAATGGAAATGGAGATCATAAGTCGCACTCGTGATTCGCGAAAAAAAAAAGAATCAGGCGCGATCACTTTATTTGCACACACACCGTGTACAAATTTTCTGTAAAATCAATATATTTTTAATGATAAAATTAACTTATTGTTAGAAAAATGTTATTGTCGGTCTGTAGTCACTCTCACTCCTATTATAGAATAAAATCAACATTTTTTTTTTGTAAAACTTTGACAGATAAATCCTGTCATTAATACGGAACATATCTATTGTGTAAATTTAAAAATATGTGCACATTGTGTTATTTTTACACTTTTTTCAGTTGTTGTAATAATTTAACATTTTAATTCAATTGACACAACAGCAATATGTTAAATTAACACATAAATGTGTTAAATATTTAACACAAAAATTTTAATCGGCATATTTTTTAACGAAAAAATTTTTTAACCGTGTGCGTCCCGCGTGCGTCCTCCGTCGTCGCGATTATGCGAAGCAGCCATCGCTTATACCAGGCAGCGAGAGAAATCTGGACGCGAAGGGTCACGTTACGCGGATGCATTATGGTGAATGGAACCAGCAACGGTGATTCCCATCGAAAGCGTTCCTCTCTTTCTCTCTCTCTCGCTCGTTCGCTCGCGCGCGAGTAACACTGACACACTTTGTACACGTCAAGGCCGAAAGTTCCTCCCGGTGCTTATCGTTGCACCGTCTCTCGCGTGTATTCGTCTTCTTTAAACTCTTACGTCTCTATCACGGTGCGGTTACACGCGACGCACGTCCGCCCGCCGTACGCTGAAACGTGCGATAAAACCGTATCGGAGATTCAGCGAAGGGGATTTACACCTCGGGCTGATGGGCGCGATCTTCATCTCGTGAGTGCGGACAGGCGAGAGGGCGAGAGAAAAACATGAGAAAAGGAGCAATCGACCTTTTGCGCATCGAGTCTATTTACGCTCAACGATGCTTGATAAGATGTATCGTGCGTAAACATATTATTTTTTACAAATATAAGATTAAAATATGTTTTGCAATAAAATTATTTTACAGAGGCTAAAATTGTATTTTTGAAAAAAAAAAATACCGAAATAATTAATCATAACTACAATTTTTATTATTAAAAGTAGATATTTTTTTCACGAGAACTTCCACATTAAATTTCTTTGAGAAATAAATTATCGAAAAGAAATTGTTATCGACAAATAAATGCGGTAGTATATAAATTTTTTCCATACGCGTTGCCGTTTATTTAAAAAAATAATCCGACGCGCACGACGACAGGTCTGTCGATTTAGGGGCGCGTTAACTCAACCCGTCGCTATCGTAAATCTCTCGGCATATTAATTCGGAGAACTCGGCCCGATCGAGTGATCCTCGAGGACAGACACAAGAGCTCATCGCACACAAGTGCCTGGCGACATCTCCATAAATGTTTATTCCCGTTTCAATCCGGCCGCGTCAATGAATAATATGTTCCTTTCCTCGATATCCTGTTTGCCCCCCCTACCCCCATCCTTTCCCCTCGTATTATATCGCGATCGCTCCTCATAGCGAGGAGCTCGGCGCGTATGATCGGTCGACTCGATCTCGGAACCGGGCAGATTAAACGCCTAGATTCGCGCTCGCGCGCGCGCGCGCGCGTGCATCGCGAGAGAGGCCTCTAGCTGCACACATCGGTGATTAAAGTGTCCGTTAACGCGAGTTAATTGATCTTTCAGTTAATGGGATATTACCCTTTCGCTGGTTTGCCCAGCGCCGAGCCGAGCGAAGCTTCGGCCGGCAGATCCAATCTGCGCGCGAAATAACTCGCTCTCGGGGGACCCTCTGTAATCTATTCGGCTCCGCGAACATACGTATAGCGGTAGAACCCCTACCTATCTACCTACCCGACCTACCGAAGACTCGAGCTCTTCACCACTGTTCTCCCTTCGATTAACATTCGCGGTAAGAATCGAACCGAGCCGAGGATTCGATCCTGCCAATCGATTGATTTGTCGTCATCGTCATTAATATGTGTCGATGTTAGAGATTTTGCCCCTGTCAATGTTAGATTTACCTTCAGTGACACAGTAGCATTCCGATCGTTTAGATATCCGGTATTCTCTCTAAGATTACAACCCTTCAGGTACGATCGGTTCCCCGAGCGGAATCAGAAGAGGGAGAAGAAGAAGGAGGATTCTGTCTCTCTCTCTTTTTTAAAGAGATATTGTGATGATAATATTTGAACTGAACACTCTCACGTTCGCCAACTGTCACTATTCACCGAATTCGCGAATACGTGAAATCGACTCGAGGGATTAATATCACCAATTATCATCGATCAACGATTGTAGTCTCTTGCTTTTTTTTCAACCCCAATTTTCGACACTCGTTATCTAACACCCAAGACGTAACACCCAAGATCAAACACCGACAATTCGATCCTCCAAATCGTCTCGCACTGACATATATATATATATATATCCGAAGTCACTCGGTATTACTCGTGATCCCTCGCTCTTATCGACACCTTGATAACACCGCTGGTTATTCGTACCTCCTCACGCGAGTCGCCTCCGAGGATTCGTAAGAGACTGCAGGTGTCTCGGAGCTGCAGGCTCGACTCGGGGTCCGATCAGAGGTCCGGACCAGGGGGGTACAGACCGCCGCCGCACCACGCACACGTTCGTTCGTTTTCCGTTCGTTCTCCGCCGAGCGCCGAAGAACTAATAAAAGCTGGGACCCAGGTTGAAACTGCGTAGGCCGCTTACTACTCCTTCCACCGCGTCCTATCCCACCGGGCCCGAGCACCGACGGAGACAGGCAGGAGAGTAGGCACGGACGGACACAACACGGACGTACAGAGTGATTTCAAGGAGTACACACACCGGGAAACGCGACTGCTGGTAGATAACTACTGATAGTCCTCGGACGAATTCTTAGGTTAATTTAATCGATTATTAAGTAAATATTTGACAATTTAATCGGTTTAGATAGTATAATTTTTCTAAATAAAAAAAATATATTTTGTCACGTATCGTGTGACTGTTTGATGTATCGGTTTGAGTTTACATTCTTAAATAATTTCGATATTAAAAGAAACTGCTAGCTTGAATTTTCGTTTGAATAGCAAACAAGTGTTACACAATATTTTTAGATTAAAAATACAATAATCTCTTAATTTAATAAAAGTGTTAAATTTCCTAAAACTTCTTTAAATTTTTTTTTTAATTAATGTTAAGTTTGTTTAAATAAGAAAATTTTAAGATTAATAAGAAATAAAGCTGAAATGAAATCGCTACTAAATGATTACAAATTATAATAAATGATTGTTTTAACTTATAATATTGTGCTCATTAAAAGCTAATACTCTTCTATATCCTTGTTCTGAATAAAAAAAGAAGACATATAGAAAGTAAATCGGTATAAGTAAATGTCCTTTTACATTTACTCTAGCTTCTCTCAATGGTTTTCTACAAATGTATCGTCTCGAAAGAGATCAACGTCTAATAATTATTTTATAAATAATATTATTTATTTATAAATTAATTATTAAATTATATAATTAATTAGTTATATAATTTAATAATTGATCATTGTCCATCTCGTATAAGAAATTTCAGTATCACACTCTCAATATCAGGGTACTCGAACAATATGTGTGTCTGTCTACAAATAAATATCTACATTTTCGCATTTTGATACTCATATTGTTAGATTTTGCTCGATACGTCAAAAAAGTTCGATGAGTCTATGATATGCCCGATTGATTAATGTTTCTACCAAAAATTTGACTTATACTGATCGATGATAAAAAATATATATATGAGTGTCGAATATTTGATTTGACGCGAGTATATCAATGTCATCACTATCGGCAAGATTCAGCCGACACTAGTCATTCGAGCTGACCGTTGTTTCTGCAAGCTCCCTGTCTTTCTCCCTGTCTATCAGTTGTAATCTGCATTGTAAGATCCTACTTGATACTGCATTCAAAACGGTTCGATGACTCGATCGTTTCGCGGCATCCTCACTTCATTAATATTTCGGTCAAAAAATTTTGATGTCGATTGATGTTGACTGATGATGAAAGATACACGATGTCAAAAGCGTTCGATGCCTCGTGCAAACATATCAGTGTCGTCACCAGCGACCGCTGGGTCCAGCCAGCGCTGCCTGTCTTTCTCTCTCTCTTTTCTCGGTGACCGCT
>NW_021849866.1:772878-786957 GCF_003651465.1 Formica exsecta | reverse complement strand
GCTCTTCCCTACCTACCTGTCTCTCCCCGATTGCAGGATTGCAGGCTGCCGCTGCTGGTGAACGTCACTCGGTCAAGGTCCCCCACCAAAAACCTGCAGCAACAGAGGCTGTCGCCCCTCGTCCTGTGCTCTTCCCTACCTACCTGTCTCTCCCTACCTGCGCGATTGCAGGCTGCCGCTGCTGGTGAACGTCACTCGGTCAAGGTCCCCCACCAAAAACCTGCAGCAACAGAGGCTGTCGCCGACGCTCGCCTCGTCCTGCCACGGTCGACTTGGTCCACGGACAATGCTATACTTGGTGTGAACCAAGTGATCGCGCGAGGCCGTTCACAGGCGAGGGTGAGGCTATCCAAATCCTCGTCCTCGATGACGCTTTCGCGCTCGATACGGTGTTGAGCGAACAGAGAGATATGGACCTCGGCCTCGGTGTGTACTCATCGCACGTTTCGCTATAAATGCGGCTGTCTGGTTGTTATTGAATTTGAGTGCAATCTTTTTCGGTCGATGCGTCATTTTCATCCAATAGCAAAGATAGAGCTTTATGTAGCAAAATATCATCTCGATGCTATATTTAACTAATACATCTTCCCATATTTGACATATTTAAAATTTATTAATAGTTATATAATCAAAGAATAATCGCGTGAAATGATTAATTGTTCTCATTAAATATAAGAGATTGTAACAAAATTGTTCTTTATAATTGTCTTTCTAAAAAAAGGTATTATATACACTAAAAAAAGAATTTAGTAATAGGTATTAAGATTTGATAACAGCTAAATGATTTGAGCAAATAAGCAAATAGTGTTTTCTAAATGCTTGATAGAAATTACTTAAATATTTAATTGGGTCAACGAAATAATTAATTTAGAAAATCTAAATTTAATTATCTGAACTATAAATTTAGTTTATCCATCTAAACTTTAATAATTGTTATTAAATTTTAGCAAAAAAAAAAAAAATATTTAATATGTATTACTAGATATTTAGTAACTGTTATCCTCCCAAATTGTAGTAACGAGAAATTAAAAAATGTAGTATGTATTACCAAACATTTGGTTTAAAATAATAAACAATTTCCTATATATGCTATATCTTCCCTATTCAACATAAATTAAGATTGCAAAGATAAAATCGAGATATGAAAAATACAAGTGTGCAAACATAAAAATATTCATATACAGAGTAACGTGAGAAAAAGTCACTTTAAAATTTTTTTTTATATAATGAAGTATGCGTGTGTCAAAAAGACTCCGTCGACGTGACTCATTTGGCGAAGTTCCTATAGATTGTTACAAATAGTTAGGGGAATAAATATTTATAGTCTCGTCGGAGTGCGGACTAGCCGATCGTACGTCGACGATCGGCGTACCGGGTACGGTAGCATGCCCCGATAATAACAGGATATTTTACGATCGATTTGGCGGATAAGCGTGTTTACGTTAGAGATCTCGGCCTCGGACTTTATGCGGGGCCCCGTGCGGCGTATAGGGCGCGCGGCGTTGAGATGATACGCGGCGTTTCAGCGAATATGACTATAAATAAAGAAAATAACGAGGAAGGAGAGAGAGAGAGAGACAGACAGAGAGAGAGAGAGAGAGAGAGAGGCTACTGGGGGCTGCCGGCCGAGAGGCAGCAGACACGCAGCAGGCGGGTAGACCGAGAGAAAATTGTGCGCCACTAAATATAAGTATCAAGGAGAGGTATATATACTAGTGTGTGCAGTAGAACACAGACGAAGTACAATACAATTACACGTGATTGAGGATCGGTCTTGTTTCTATTTTGCTTGATTTCTGTGGGTAGTTAGTCCCGATCCCAGTGTGGCAAGCCCAATCACAATGTCGATTCTCTCTCTCTCTCTCTCTCTCTTTCTCACTCGGGACTACAGCCCTATTATGATTGGCGTAATCATCGCATGGGCGAATCAACGGCACTCACTCTCGGCTACATAAATAATTGAGCCTTAAAGTCGGCCTACGTGCCGCGGATCTAGCTGATGAGGGATGGACGGACGGGATGGACGGTGCTCCACATTGGACATGCCGCCACTAAGAGGAGAGTTATTGCGTAGCATGATGATGGGGCAAGCAAGGCGGATCGTTAAGATGCGCACCCTCGATGCACAGGCATCGTCTCCCTCCCCCCTCCCCTCCTCGTCCGTCCGTCCGTTCGTCCCCCGGAAAAATGCGTTTATGCAAAGCGCCGGTCTAATAAATGTCCCCGGGTTACTACTCAATCAACGGCTGCCGGGCTTATTGAGTTACACGGATTACGTCCGTTACAATACTTTGATTGATTCCTTCCGCGGCACTCGTTCCCTGTGTCTCATTTACATATGCAAAATGCGTAATGTGTCGCGACGCATAATATAACGAGATTTGAAGCTCGAATACCGCATAATTTTCCTGCTTCAACTCGTAGCTTTTTAATTCGATTCGAGTTATTTCGAGAGATCGTTAGATATAATCTCGATGAAAAAAATTTAATGGCAAATATAAATTTTATAATTATAATCTTTCAAATATGATAGATCTTAAATCATTAAATACAGTATCGAATATATATATATTTTTTTTTACCTTTTCCAACGTTTTTGCGAATATATTAATATCAATATTATTATAAATATATTAAGATATACTTACAACGATATTTATATATTTTGAATAATTAATAAGATCTTGCAATGTCTCAAGAATAGTGCAACATGCAATCGGATCGCTCCGATGCGTTTCCAGGTCGGCGAAGGAAGATCAGCGGACGCATATATTACATATGTAGACACTGTGAGATCAAAAGATTCTAACCGCGCGATAGTGTGATTGCATCTGATCGGCGGACAGTGACGAGAAGCGAGGGAAATGTCCGCGTGTTTGCATGATTTACGATCGAAGCTCGGCGATTCTAGCGAAGAAGCGAACTCGCGGGTCAGGAGATTTCCCTTCCGTGATGGTTGGTTCTCACACCAAGTGATTGGCGTGCGTAAATGGGTGACGACTAGACAGACTTGGGTGGAAGCCGCAAGATTTTCGAGATGATGATGACGATAATGATGATGATGGCGATAATGATGATGACGACGAACACGATGATGGTGACTAAAATGAAAGAGCTTTCAAGGTTGAGCATGATGCCATCCTTTTCTCTCTCTCTCTCTCTCTCTTTCTTTCTCTTTCTCCATCTCGGTTTGGAACGTGCCGGCCTTGAACTTGCCGCCGTGCTAATGAAGAGCGCCGACGAAGGTCCCTTGCTCACAACAGTGGACAGCCGCCAAGGCGGTCTAACTAGCCGCACCGCTGGCTATCTGATGCCGGCAGGCCACGGCGAAAGGGGCGACGGGTTCTTCCGATGAAGAAATTATTTTCACTTTCTCCGTCACCGCGATGGTTCCGCGCCTCGAGCCGAGAGCGTAAGTCGGTGTAAGCACGTGTACGCTCTCGAAACTCAGCCTCTTCTCTCCCAGCCGGAGTTAATTACGACGTTGAATCGCTCCGCCGTGGAGAACGCTAAATCCGTGACGTAACGAATGGCGCAACGGAAGAAATCGAATACGGATAGGAAATGGTACTTTCGTTTTCACGGAAGCAACAAAGATAGCTGTACTATATGAATATATTTCTTTTATAAATAAATGAATATAAATATACATATATATTTTTTTTCTATTAAGATATCTTTAATTCTTTCTGAAAAAATTAGCTAATGATAAAACGTTTGTATTGAATATTGAAACGTGGAAAGATAGAAAACGTAAGACAAATAGTCTTAGTAATTATGCTTGACACTCCGCGACTAGAAAAAGAGGGAAAAAATAAACAAATGAGTCAATGAGTTCCGGTAGATGTATGTTACACGTACGAAGCAGCGGCGAGTGTCATTATCTGTACACTTTCTCTGATTAAGTCACGTGCGGATGCGAGAAACACGGCCAAGAGAAAAAAAAAGGGTAAAATAAAAAATGATTATATGTTTCAAAATCAAATATAACTAAAACGGATATGTAAAGCAAATGCGAAAAAAGTGACATAAAATAAAGATAAATAAAATAAACATTCAAATAAAAATCAATTTTTTAGATTATCGTCTCTCGAGCATTATTATTATAATCTAATATATTATTAATATATTATAGTATAGAGATTAAACAGACATATCGCCCATTTGAGTTCTTTTGCGCGGAAAGCGTGTCTCGGTGTGTTGGGATTAAATGCATCCGGTAATTTGTACAAAACTTAAAACCGTCTCGCGAATGTCGATTTGCCGATAACGAATTTCTCACCTTCTGGTATCTCTCAGATATCGCCACCATTGCGTGGTAATTGTATTTGCATCGAATCCTTCATATTTCGCGAAAGTGTATTATACCGTGTAAAGCTGCGTTTTATCGCCGGAATCTTAGATCGCGATACCATTATTTGGATCTTCGTATCTTGTGCGGCGTGGAAATAAATCATGATATCAAGAACAAGTTGGTATTGTCTAGCTACGCACACAAGGAGAGTGGCATTATTTCGTAATTTTTAAGAAAGACTTTTCAATACAATCTCGAAGTCGGATACTCCTTACGTGACTCGAGAACGTTTTTATATCGTAAAGAACATTGTAACGAGAGAGAACAAAACGAGTCCTTGTGCACGGATATTAATCGTTGCTTCTTGGGTGGCGCGAAAATAAATCACTATATAAAGAACAAAGTGCAGCTTCACATGGAATTACATCAGCTCTTAATTTTTAAATAAGACTTTTTTCTCCGCATCGTCATCGTCGTTTATCGGAGTCTTTACGTGACTCGAAAGCGTTCGCTCGCGGATGTGAAGGAGAAAAATTGAGATGACCGACGCGAGATACTGGACTTTATGCATCATCGTTTTAGTCGCGCGAGCTACATAAATAGCGATCCAGCGGGCGGCTACGCCGCAAATTTACGAGTAAGGGCTACGAATTTACGAGTATCTACGCCGTAAACCAAATTCGGACAGGCCTGATCCTTGGGCGATCGTCGGATTCTATCGCGTGCCGGGCCCAAAAAACGGCAGGAAGCAGGCGTGTCGCCCACGCCGCGAAAAAAATTATCGACCGGACCTAAAATCGGATAGCTATTTGTTCCGCGAAAAGAGAAAGAGCAAGAGAGAGAAAAAGAAAGAGAGGGAGGAGAGATTTGAGATGCGACTTTGAGGAAGGGAAGAAACGCTCGATAAATTGCTTCTCCCTTTGCCCCTACCTTCTCCCTTTTTCCCTTCGCACCTTTGGAGACTCGCCTGAAAAATCCATTAAGTATATTGGCCGGGGCGAAACGGCCGTGTATCTGCTTACGTTTCCGTCATCAATCACCGTGAATTACGCTCGGCCATTTATCGCGGATAGCCCTCGACCCGGTTCCCCGGCCGGCCCCGTTTTATATCTCAATCCGTGACACTCTCGCAGACCTTAGGAAGCCCGATGGTCGCTGTTTTTCTTTATTTTTCTCTCTCGCTAGATCGTAGACTCGAGGAGATCTCCTCTGAAATAGTGTCCTCTATTTAAAAAAATGATAAAGTATCTATCGGATAATTATAATTTTGACAGAAAAGAAATATGATCCTACAATCTCATGTATATAATTTTCTGTGATATAACATTTAATTTTGACTCAAATAATTATTTCGCATTAATGTACGATATATGTATCTTGAAATTCAAAGAATATGTTTATCGTGAATTCGTAATTAAATTATAAAGTTTTTTTTCGCGAGATCGATCGATTATTATCTCGACCGATAGCTCGAACTCGCAACGTCAGATATTCACCGCGATCAAACCGATCTCCGTCCTCCCCTCTCTCTCCCTCCCTCTCGTGTCGGCTAAATTAATTCTCGCGCGCGGAATCGATCGTCGGATCCAATAACGATTTCGTAGCCGGTGTAATTTACGTTTAATCGCCGGGGAAAAGATTCATCGATCACGCGGTCGCGGGACTACGTAAATCAAACACTCGGATACGCCATTGACTCGCCGGTGAAATATGGAAATCGTGAGTTCGTGCAATCACCGTTATACCCCCGATACCGAAAGCGAGAGAGAGAGAGAGAGAGAGAGAGAGAGAGAGAGAGAGAGAGAGGGAGAGAAAGAGAGAACTCTCTCGGCCTCTTATATAGATTCGAGTGTGCCCCGCGGCAAGGTAAGAGGAACATCGGTACTCGCGATCGGACTTGGAAGATACGCGATCTTTTTTTTCCCCGCCGATCTCTCTCTTTACCCCCGTTCGTTGCACAGACAACTCCGTATCCGCGAAACGGTCTTTCCTACCGACATTACCGTTCGATTCTCCGATTCCGCTGTAACGAGTCTCGAGACAAAAATCCAGACCTCCAACCACGATTTATCGTTGCAAGGATGGTCCGTTTTTTCAACTAATTTCGCGATCATCAAATGTCGATTATTTACGCCGTTGCTGCACTTACGGAAACAAAAATGGAATATTACTGTCTGTAATATGTTATTATTTTAATATTTTGATATTTTAATATTTTAATATGTTATAAAAGTGGAAACACACAATTCTATTTTTAAGAACCTTAAATGTCAATGTTAAACAATATTTCATTCAGATATATAGGTCGATTAAATCACGTGTAAATTAGATTATAATTAATCATAAATTGATATACGCGCCGCATATATTGTGAAAATCAGGTTACGCCTATCTCTCTTTTTATTTTCGCAACCTTATTTATGCTGTTTTGTAAATCGCTTACACATGTATTTGCTGTAATCGTTTCTCTCGTTATTTCTCGAACGCGCAGACATGCAAATAATAATACACGTAATAACGCGCGCGTGAAATGCGTGAACTATCGCGCACGCCTCTAGTGGAGCATATGAAAATCGATATGTACTTCTCCAACTTTGAATATATATCAAGCGAATAAATTACAGTCGAGTTGGGCGCAAAAAGCGCGCTCAAAATTATGCGCCAGACGATTGTAGCCCGCGGTGCGTTCTGCCGCCTCCAGTATAATCACTATACTAAACCATATACACACCAGAAGTTCGATAGTTTTTCACGCGTCTGGTTACTACATAGTGCGCACGCAAGCAAGAGAATTAAATTCCGTTTGACGGGAGCTTCATCGACATTGTTTGAAAATTATTTGTAAGATCATAATTTAGCGGATTAATTTTGTTACAGTTTAGAATAATTCCTTTAAAAAAAAAAAAAGAAGTGAAAAATATAGATTCTGTGCGCGTCACAGTCAGAAAGTAGAAAATTATATCAGATGTCAATTGAGATTAATCGACGTGTGGTTCTTAAATATTTCTCATTTTTAATTACAACCGCAGCGAATGTGTATGAAAAAAAAAAAATTTACGGAATACGCCCGCAGGACATGCTTCGGTATCCCTAATCCTTGGCGTAAGAAACATTAACCGCGAACGACGCGCCGGTAGATCGGGGATCGGTATTTCTTTATCGATTCACTTTCTATCGGGGATTTAATAACGGAGTAACAACCGGACGCTGTTGAGAGTGACACTCATTATGCGCCGCGAAATTATTCTTAGGGAAATTAAATATGCACCGACATATGAATTTACATCGCCGGAGGAAGAGCGACAAAGAGATTATGTGCGCGTGTGTGTGTGTGTATGTGTGAAATGATGCTTTTTTCCACGACCTCGAGTAGCCGATGTCGCGTAATGCGGCCGATCGAAATCTTTTCTCTTGTCGATATACATACGGGGTGTCCCTGACCAACCCGTCGACTTCCTTTTAACGACAAACCGCTGCGTCAGCGGTCTGAGAAAAAACGCCTCCTCGCGATATCTCGCGAATCTGCTTTTTTAAACGAAAGACGATTGAAGTGGGTCATTCAAGATACTATAATTGATTTTTACGCAATTATTGAATATCGCGTTGAAAATTATACGAGCGTTCAATATATGATAGCGATTCTATATAAATCCGGTTGATTGAAATCCACCAACTTTTTTTTAATTAAAAAATCTTTAAAAACTAAGTGAGAAATATGGAGAGAATTTCTTATAAATCGTATATATATATTGCATTTCCAATTACACACAGTGTAATTAGCTTTCTATAATTCAAAAATAGTCGCGTTTCGATTACATTTTCTCAAACATGAGATTCTATTCAGTTCCTAACGTGTTGTTCGCCATTAAAAGAGAATTGCGCTCAGGGTCACCGTGCGCACATCGGGTATCCTTAGCAGCGCTGGCATCCAGGCTAGCGCGTCGGAACGAAGGTCCACCTCGTCTCAGGAATGCGAGAGACGGCCTAGGGGAACGTTTGTCGCAACGATTTCTAGTTGCACGCGTTTCTGGAACGACGCCTCTGCCTCGCGGCATTCCGAAACATCTTTAATTGCTACACCGACGCGACGCGCAGGTGCGCCGTATTAACATCGCGTCCGTAATCAAGTCTCCTTCTCGTCGTCGTCGACGACGACGAGGTGGCGGATCGTTTGTCTTCGATCTAGCGTACCCCGGGCAAAAATAGCGGAGCTTCCCTCCGTCTCGCATCGCCCGGTCGTAAATGACATCCAGATGCGTAACCACGGTAACGGGGTACCGCATCGGGGAGCGCGGAATGCGTAAGGGGAGGGAAAGTTAAAATCGAGGGAGGCAGGTATGCGAAGTGATACAAACGTGTAACTGCCGTGGGGGCCCCTCTTTTTGCGCCGGCACCGAAGTTACCGGCTACAAGAAAATAACATCATTACACCCGTAAGCCGCCGCCGCCGTCGACGAGATGCGCGCTGCAGCGGATACCTGTTACCCGTGCACGGTGCAACGTGCGAGGGACACTCGCTGGTTTCTTCGTAAGTCGGTTAAACGGCTTACCGACGTGGATGTTGCCGTGGATGCACCGCTAACACACTGAACCTCTGTCACGAGCGATCCGTGAGAGATTCATCGGATATACGCCGATACACCGCCGAACCTCGTATCACTGCATTATAATCACGTATCAACATTATTTTAATTCTATACGTTGTATTCTATTTTCTTATAATAAATGATTATATAGAACTTTATGTTTGAGAATATATAAATCTCTGCTTGGATTATATTAATCTTGCGCATAATAAGCATTTCGATGTAATCATAATAATACTTTTATAATCTATCGATTACATTTTTAATATAACGGGAGCTTTGATTTTTCCTTTGAAATTAAACGGCACTTAGACAATTCTCTTGTCAATTGTTACGCGGATAAAACGAAGATAGAATTCATTGTATTATATAGTATGGAGAAATGTAAAATATAAATTTAAAACACATTTAAATTTCCAGAATCATAAATCACCCCGTAATATCCGACTCACACTCCGATATCATTTATTTTACTTTGTTACGATACGATGAATACATAGATTTAAATTGCCTGGAACTATCCTCCTCAATTACATCTATTTTATTACGAGCGATCGTGCCGTTACAACGATTTTCTCAATCGTCGACGAATTAGAATGTGCATATCATTTCAGAATCTCCGTATTATCATTTTCGATCGACGCGAGTTCCAGCGCGCGCGCGCGCTTCAGGTATTTAAATCATCTCTCTCTCTCTCTCTCTCTTTCTCTCCTCCCCCTCCTCTCTCTCTCTCTCTCTCTCTCTTTCTCTCTTACGTCCCGGAATATCAATTTCATCGCACGGAAGGCGAGCCCTGATAAAAGAAACAAAGTAAATAGCACTCATGACGACGCCGAAGGCGTTATTTGAGGACGAACTCGGTTTCAACGCACGAAGGAAGGGGTGGACGCGGAAACGTAAAGGGGGAAAAAAAAGGAGGAGGAAATGTTACCGCCGCTATCGGAGCTGATGTTCATCCTGGTGTTCTATGAACTAGCAGGATGTGCATCTGAGTTGCGGTAGGTAATAAAATCACGCGAGGAGCTCGCGATACTTGCATATACAAAGGCAATTAAATGTCGACGATACATATGGACTACACGGACTTCCCGATTATTTTTAAGATACGTTTATCTCCCTTCTACGTATGACGTAGACACAACGAGGGACAACGCAAAAGCTCTAGGCAGACGGATTTAATTACACATAGACTACACATAGACACTTATCTTCCCGATTTCATATACGCTGACTTTGGTTTGAGAAATGTGTTTTTTTTTATGTACTATATATTTTTGATATAAAATCTTATGTAAGCCTTATTTTTAATTCCGTGAAGGACAAATATAATACTTTTGAAAAATAATCCACAATTACGAGATAAGTGATAAAATGGATTCAAAAAAGTTTTCTCATTTATTTATATCACTTTATCTCCATTTTCTCAAATGTTTCTGCAAAAAAGTACAGAAATAAATAAAATCTGACACATCTACGTGTGATCTATATTTTTAAAAGATTGCAAATCTAGCTCTTTAATAGTGATAAGTTTTTATCCTTTATTTAAGAAAACAGTCCATTAAGAATCATATGATTGATTGATTGATTGGAAGGAGTCTATATTCATAGATATTTTCCGCATGCATTCCACCTTATAGAGATATACTTTTATCTTTAGAAAAAAAAAAAGAAAAAAAACATACAATACTGTCCGTGCATCATTCCTGTCACAACATTTTGCGAGCGCTTTTTCATTATACCCATCCTCTTTTTAATATACTGTACTTTGTTCATTTTATTCCTCTCATAGTAGCTATAAATCAAAAAGGCTTAGCACTTTATATAGGAATTATATTCCCACGAAGGCAACCAAGAGACACGCTCATCACCGTGCGCGGAGATAAGTAGACGTGAGATTTCGTAATTTCAATTACATCGCGTTAAACGGCGATAAAATTGCGCCGCGGTGATGGAATACCTGCGTCAAGAGATATATACGAGAGAGCGAGACTTGTGGAGAGAACAACCGAAGGCTATTGGCTCGATTCGCGCTCGACCGGCAGTAAAGAACGTCAAACGAAGGGAAACCGGCCAGACTAATGTCCGGTGCACATTACTGGTGCAGATCAGAAGCTAATTAAATTCCGGCGTGACGTAGTAGACTGTTTCGTGCACGGATTTGCGAATCGTTTTCACGCCGATTTCGGCGTCCATACCTCCCTCCTCTCCCCTCCCCCCCTTCTTCGGCATCCTCTTTGACAGCTGACCCCGCTATTCCTCTCGGGTACACTGTAAAAAAATTTGAGGCAAAGTGTCTGCAGCTTTTTTATATACTGTCTGAATTTTTCAGATAAACTCTTCTGAATTTTCAGAAAGCGACTCTGATAATTAAGATAGATAATCTGAAATTTCTCTCGGACATCCAGATCTGAAAATTCAGACAAAAATGTGTCTGAATTTTTAGAAATTTTTTTTTATATTGAAAGAATAATATATCACGTATTAATCAATCGATCTTATTACAATTATGATTTCCTGATTTACGATATTTTCGTTTATTTGAGGAATCTAATTGATGTAATTATGTAAGATGTAGCGATTTAATCCTACACAATATTAGCATTATAATTATATTTCCGGACATTTTTATTATAAAAACTTTAGACAAAGTGTCTGCAGCTTTTTTGCAGATATACTGTCTGAATTTTCAAACGGAACGCTATCCGAATAATTTTCAGACACACTTTTCAAACAAACTCTTCTAAACTTTTAGAAAAACGACTCTGATTAAGACAGATTGTCTGAAATTTCTCTCAGACACCCAGGTCTAAAAATTCAGATAAATTTTTGTCTGAATTTGTAGAAAATTTTTTTACAATGTAGAGCAGCGTGATACGGTCTCGTCTTTTCTCGAGTGCGCGGATCTTTCCTTGGACCCCGGGCCTAATCATTTACATTATACGAGACGAGAAGAGTGAGGGAGAGAGAGAGAGAGAGAGAGAGAGAGAGACTATGCTTGCTACCGCGGCACAATAAAGCACTGGAAAGCGTTATAAAGGGCTCTGTGTAGTTATTAGAGATTATGACGGCGGTAATATCTCACTCAGCGGGCTTCTCTCTGTAATGTTACGGCCAAGGCCCCATCCCCTATTTCCTCACGTCGAACCCCCTTCCTTCCTTTCTCTCGCTCCCTCCGCGTCTCCCTTTTTCCTGCTCTTCTTCCTTCCTCTCTCGCTTCATTTGCCTCCTTCAGTCGCCCCGCTCGGTTGCGGCCGCAAGTCTAACGTTAAATTCTACATTCGAGTGAGAAACGCAAGGTCAGAGCGAATCCGGCCGGTTGCTTGCTCCTTTTGCCGTCCTGTTCCCGGCAATTTTATGTGCTCTCGGCACCTAGCGCTAATCAGCGAGCCCGAGTCCGGCGTTGATAAGTATATGCCCCTGGAAACGCACGCGAGTCACACCTGTGCGCACCGATGATCATTCCGATGATCGATTCGCGCCGTTTCCCGCGTAATCGCTCTGGTGGATCCTTGTCATTAGCGCGCTGTTCCTCGCCTCTCGCGATTTCGCGCGCTGGAATTGCCGACTTTCTTACAAAATTTCCAGTTACAGACGGATTCTCAATCTCGATTTCCTGGAATGCATATAAAATTTCATCCAACACGAGCATCGATAATTGTACGCATTCTCCCGCTTTACGCGCGATTTCCTGCGTGATGTTTTAAACGTAGACTTCTCGCAGATTCCGAGTTCCACTCTTCATTTCGATTCCAGAATGCGTGAAAATCGACGCGAGTTAAATACGAGTCGCCAATTCTTCGATCTTGAGCGATAAATGTCATAATCGAATAAAGATAATTAGTCCTAAAATTAATGAAGAATTAATTCAAGGTTTAATATAACTATTTCCGACTAAATCGCGCTTCTCGAAATATTTTCTTCGATTAAGCGATCTAAGCAAATCGCTGTGATCTTCAGCGATGACCTTAGTAGATCGAGACGGCACTTGCGGTTGCGGTGCTGGCGGTGCGTTTTTTGCGATGCCATGACGACAACAATGACGGTCCATCGACCGCCAAGGTGTGTTAATTGGGTGTCAGCGGCCGCTGAAATTTCGTAAGCCGTGCCATGACCGGAGCGCGGTCGTTCGGCCGTTAACAACAATGAAGATGTTACGAAAATGCAGCTCGTGCGCGAGGCACGAGGCCCGGCGTATACCGTTTTAAATTCGCGAAAGTCAGTCCGGAGGATTAATGATCGCCGACGAGAGAGAGAGAGAGAGGCAAACGAACCTTCTCCTCGGCCGGAGACGTTCGCCGCTTGTTTCCTGTACACCGTTGCCTCATTAGCGTATAACGTATTAAAGATCATTCCAAGAAGCTCTCTTACTCGGGCCATCCTCCTCTTCCTTTCCTTCTCTCACATTGTTGCCGAGAGATCATCGTCGTTTACCTCCGAGCTATCCGTTCTCCGATCTCCGCCGGCTTTTAAATTGCTTAGACGGGGTCGCGGAGGACGCGCCAAAACGACCGAGAGGTATTCCGGAACGCGCAGCATCCCGGGCTCTTTTCCCGATGGTTGCGCTTAGCGAGGACTGGTTATTCCTGGCTCGAGGATAAAGCAAAGGAAGGGAACAGAGAGCGGGGCGGGAGGAGAGGGAGGGAGGGAGAACTATGTACATTATTCAAATCCCATGTAGATCCGTATCTGGGAATGTAATTCTAGTGCGGACGCGTGTTTCAGCCCCGTTGTCGGGGCAACACTTAATTTGTCCGACCACTGTAATAATTAGAGCCGCTCTTCTCCTCCTCTCTGCCTCATTCTCCTCCGTGTCTCTCTCTCTCTCTCTCTCTCTCTCTCTCTCTCTCTTTCTTTGCGCCGCGGGACATTCGTCCACCGGGTAAATCCGTCGTCGTCATCGTCGACAAGAGTGCGTCGTAAATCTATTATCAGCAGTCAAAAGTGCGCACTTTTGTGTGCGATTGATGATATAATACATCAGCCGGATTTTTTAATCGATCGGTGTAATTTATCTTTTGATAGAATATCGAATTTTTCATATGTTATATTATAAATTATAATATGCATGTTTCATGTAAGAGAGAATGTAAAGCGGAATTTAATCTCTATATTAAGAAACAATATATATATTTAACTAAATATTTTAAATAAATATTAAAAAAGTATATATTATAGGTATATAATTAATATAATTTTTTA
>NW_021849866.1:753998-772871 GCF_003651465.1 Formica exsecta | reverse complement strand
TTAATATATTTTTTTATAATTATGAAATTTCTTAATTATTACGATGCTTATATAATTATTAATTTTTGGCACAATACTTGGCTTTAAAATTGAGAGATGACGGGATTCCGAGAAAAGTAATTAATTAATTTTATGTCTTTCACGATGATTCTCGCGCCATTAGAAGGAATACCGGAACACATATGTCATATTTTTCATATATTTGTTGATTTATTTTTGGAGGAAGCAGACTAATAATAAGGATTAAGTTGTACGTTTATGGAAAATAATAGTCGCGTCATTATTTGGAATTAACTCCGACGCGATACAATTAACTGCCGTATCATTTTCTACCTGATTTTTGACCGCGTTCTCTCGTAAATGTCGCCGGTCTAATCTCGTAATTAAGAATTGTGGTTCACCGTTATTAGCATTGCGCCGGACGGAAGAAGATGCTCGTAATGCTCCGTTTTTCATTGCGACACAAAATTTTGAATCTCTCATAATCTCTCTAAATCCCGAATTATCGTCGTCGAATGCTCGTTCGAGCAAACGCGTAGTACCGTGTCGGACAAATGATAGAGGCTCTAAGTACACTCTCTTTTTCTTACCTACAATCTCACCGGTAATATCAGTGTACGTTTGAGAGGAAGGTGTCGGCACTGTATGAGCCGTCGAGACGAGAGCGAAGAAAAGGGAGAGCGAATGAGCGCGGAGAGCAGTAAAAAAGAGAGAGAGAGAGAGAGAGAGAGAAACACGGAGGAGAATGAGGCAGAGAGGAGGAGAAGAGCGGCTCTAATTATTACAAATTACCGTGATCTTTGGCAGGCGATCTCAGACGGGTTACAATTCTACGCCGACACACGTAACAGGCAGGAAGATGGGGCACTTTCAGAGGATAATGACGGCCGGACGGTTAATTGAAAGCACGTCTCGGCTCTCTCGTGAAATTTCGCAAAGTTCTGCGGCCTAATGTTCACATCTCGGACCTGTGTGTTCCGGTATTCCTTCTAATGGCGCGAGAATCATCGTTAAAGACATAATATTAATCTATTACTTTTCTTATTGAAACCCCGTCATCTCTCTTTTGAAGCAGAATACCAAAAATTAATGATTACATAAGTATCGTAATAATTAAAAAATTTTATAATTTAATCAAAAATTTTAAATGCTGATTTTCTTTTTTAATAATAATGTTTTCATTTTATCTAATCACTGTAAATCATAAAATGTCAATTGATTGAAGGGAAATTGGTTCAAAATATGTCAAAGAATCATCTTTAATCAATAATAATGAAACATCTTACAAATTTTTCAAAAATTTTTATCTTGCTGTAAAAGTGAGATTTCGCGATAAAATGTATCCAGCAAGAATAACCTCGGTTTAAGGGCGCGTCCACCCTAAAAATTCTTGCAGTTGCAGCGGGAAAATTTATCCGTCAATCAAATTGACCCAGTTCGTGCAACCGCGAGCGTAACCGGTATGTTGCAGGCGATATTAAGAAAATTGTGGAACACGCGCCTAGTACATTTCTATGATATATTTTGTCGACGTTAGATCGGCGTAAGTAGCCGGGTAATTTTACACGCGTTTTCACTATTAACAAGGCGACACGCGCGAACAGTCACTCTACCGAAGCCTGACTACGGGTGTTAACTATATCCGATTATCATGGTCTTGTATCCATTGTCGTAAATACATAAATGTAGTTATTACGATACAATGAGACTTTAAACTTTCCGTGCCAATTGTACGGTAGCTAATGTAATCTAATTTTTTCAGTATGAGATTTGCGTGACATAGATGTAATAAATATACAATATTTTTCTCAAATCTTTTCAATTTTAATTATTGAATATGATTTTTATCTTGATGTAATAAATTAATCGAGAGAGTTATGATTAAATCATATGACTTAATTAATTTCAACATTTAATATAATTTAGAGAATTAAATTTTTTATAATTATAATTTTTAATTTGTGAGAGATAGAAAAACTTTATTATAGAACGTCTCGATGAGAAAAGTATGTTGCGTATTCGTGAAAGTTTCCTCCTTTTTCAAATCTCTTTTTATACGGATAATGTAATCTAATCTTTTCAGTATATATGAGATCTGCGTCGATATAAATGTAATAAATATATATTTCTCAAATCTCTTCAATTTTAATTATTGAATTTGATTTTTATCCTGATGCAGTAAATTAATCGAGAGAGTTATGATTAAATTATCATGACTTAATTGATTTCAACGTTTAATATAATATAAAATTAAATTTTTTATAATTATGATTTAATTATAATTTTTCATTAGCGAAAGATTGAGAAACTTTAATAGAACGTCTCGATGAGAAAAGTATGTTGCTTCGTAAAAGTTTCCTCCTTTTTAAAATCTCTTTTTATACGGATTCAAGGATATCCTGATCCACTGCCGTATTTCAATCTATATAAGTAGAGCGAGTCGTCGATTATGCACCGGAAAATCGATAATTCAGTACGGTTTCGATCCGTCCGTGTTACACGTGTTCCTGAACCGTGTAAGGTCTTCCCGAGTTGGGACAATGGGTCAAGCACACGCAAGTATACGCTTATGTACGTGGATGTAGTATACCTTTGCTCCTCGCGATCTTAAAGGTCTCTACCCGTTGTAGGATCCTCCTTTCTCTCCGGTTCACGTCACGATTTCTTTATCGGTTCGATTATTCTATCCTCTTATCGTCCCCTCTCCTCTCGGGAACATCTCTCTTCGTCTTCGGGTTCATCTCGTATTTGTCAGACGTCACTTCGAAGATTAAAATCGTTGTTGGACCGAAATCCCACATTTGCAAAGCGCCTTAAATCCACGCTTCTCTAAATCACTTTGTATACCTGAGTAATGTATAGGAATAAATCCGCCGCGATTTTGATCTACGCACATTATTGAATTTGCTAATGAGATCTCTTGTAGTCACGCTCCCAGCGATTTGACCCCCATGATCGTGATCATATTAACGGTATCGCCGATCTAACAATGTTGCCCGAAATCGTGATGTCATGCCTGACATCGGAATGGCATTCGAAGCAGCATTATTACTTTCGTCCGCACGAGTCTATCTATCTATCCATCTATCCATGCAGGAGAATTTCATTTCATAGATATCCAATTTAAGTCGGTGCACCAAATTGGTGGTTGCACTTTAGATCGGATACGGTAAACAGAAAGAGAGAGAGAGAGAGAGAGAGAGGGAGAATGCTGTGCGGCATTTGTGTAACGTGCAAACACAACGGTGATCTCAACTTCCGTAGCTCGGCGATCTATCAGACCGTAATATCACTTTCAACATAATCCTAGTATTGCCTCGCCGAGATTACGTGTACCGTATCTTTTATCGGTTACGCTATTATACAATTCTCTGAATATCTCGAACGTGCACGGTGACTCCACATATATATTAATATACAACAATCGCACGCGTTAACTAATCGTTAATCATCGTTAAATAATCGATCCAAGTAGCTCGAATCGCACGAAAACTTATGTTACAAGCCGAGAGTACTATCGATCGAGCTGAAAGGATGGCATTAGTCTCTCCCGGGCACCTGTTCCGATTAATGGATCGATTGAGGAGCTAAGGCACAATATACACAGTTATCGATTCCGGTGAGGAGAGAAGGAGAGAGAAACTTCGTGCGTTTGAGACGGCGGGGGACACAAAAGTGGTCCACGACAGTGAAAGTACACACGTGCTCGCGTGAATAACCGGCGGGATAATTTCCGGGTATGATTGGTCGGATTACGCAAATATTGGCGTGGAAAAAAAAAGCCGCATTCAGGTTTAGCCAGGTTGATTCGAAGGCTGCATTGGCCGAGGGGAATGGGGCCAAAAAAATGATCTCGGAGATTCGGTCTCCAGATGGGGGAAATTGATCGGGAACGAACCAGATTCGAGAGAACTTATACGTGGAAATCGGACGCGCGGCAACTTTCCCGAATTGAACTCGCAAAACCAGTAATCCCGCGGGGATAATTAACGAAGAGACGGCGTTCGCCAGCACGAATTGCGTCACCGCACACCGGGAAATCTAATGAACATAATTGGCGAACGGGGAGCTTTGCAAATGAACCGGTAATCGCGATGGTTAATTACACTTTGACGCAATTTAACGACGATCTTGGCGTTCGAACTTAAACACGGGATGCTAATGATTATGTAAGTTTTATTATTATATATTAATTTGAATGTTACTTTAATTAGAATGCGACGATCTATTTTATTTTAATGCACAATCTGCCTCTTATCGGGGATATTATTAATATCGTGCATCATACACGATATTAATATCATTAATATTAATACAAGTTTGATAGTCTCGATCAAAATGGCGTTAAAATCGGCAAAAAAATAATATCAATGCGATCATATAATGGAAGTTTATCTATATTACGACGGAATCCTTTTATATGTCGACCAAATTTCGTTTTATATTATAGTAGAATAGGGCGCAAAAGATTACTTATCAATCGGTAGCAGAAGGAGATACTTTCGAGCAGTGTTCGTTAATGACCATGCATTCATGCCCAATGGTTCTTGACGTTCGTTTTCAACGACACGCGGTGGAGACCTTGACGCTTTTTATCCGGAGATCCCGCTCGGTCGTCTCCTTGTCTTACCACTCGTTCTCTCGCAAAAGATCGCGAAAAATGCGTGATCACTAGGATATGTACCATTAAGGGTGTCCGCGAACCGAACGTGTCACGTAGTGGATTACATGGTTTCTGGGTATTCGCGCAACAGCCGGTTCCGCGTTCCGTGTTTCTTATGCGAAATAATAACGACATTTTGAGATCGTGTGCGCGAACGTGATCGACATTACACGTAGAGGCTCGTTTAACCCTTCCGGGAATGCGATCACACATTTATTTCAATTTATTAGATATTTCTTTTGCTCTCTCGCTCGCAACACTGTTGTGTTTTTTTGTTAAAAAATATGCCAGTTAAAATTTTTGTGTTAAATATTTAACACATTCATGTGTTAATTTAACATATTACTATTGTGTTAATTGAATTCAGATATTAAATTATTAAAACAAAAGAAAAAGGTATAAAAATAACACAATGTATGCATATTTTTAATTTTACATAATAGATATGTTCCGTATTATTAGTGACAGGATTTATCTATTCAAATTTATGAAAAAAATGTTGATTTTATTCTATAATAGAAGTGAGAGTGATTACAGACTGTCATAAATATTTTTCCAAGTTAATTTTATCATTAATAATATGTTGATTTTACACAAAATTTATTTCAAATTACTATAAAGTTTGCATTCATTTTATGTTGAAATATTAATAAAGTATTAATGTTACCACTTAATACATCTATATTATGTTAAATTAACACAAAAATTTGTGTGGACCGTTTGGAACATGCGATGTATGTCAAATTTAAGCCAAATTTTCCAACTGTTTGTATAATTGATATAATATTAGATATAGTTTTCTTTTCTTAGAATTAATCGGCGAGATTAAAATGTATTCCTAAAAATCACTTTGTAATTGAAGATTAATACTTGGAACGATGATAGACCGTTTTACACTAATTTGAAAAAATCTTTAGGATGTTGATCATCTTTGCTAAGATGATGAATGAAGATAATTTAATGAAGCGAAGTATATTCTAGCTCTCTAACAATTCTCAGCCAAGGAAAAATATAAGGCTGTAATTGCATAGAACTCAAGCTCTCAGCGAGATCGATATATCCGTGCATCATTTAGTTTCATTAAAATCTAATAGCGATTATTTCTTCTCCAACTCGCGAGGAGATTTCGAGCGTGATAATCGATATTATCTTAACGGTATTTCCCTCTCGTGTATAGAGAGGAAGCGCGTGTTAACAATTTAACGGCGGCGCAAAGTTCATTGATCATCGGCCCTTTCATCGGCTGAGTAATTCAGTACGATTGCGCACTTGCAGAATAATAAAAGCGTCTGACAATGAGACGAACGCGACAAAAAGTCGGTGGTAAAAAAACGGTGGTAAAAAAAAAAAGAGGAGGGAGTCTTTTCGAGGTCGCGCTATTTTGCGATCTCCTCATGTGGCGTGTGCGTTTGTCAACTGACAAAGAGAATAATTCACGCGAAGCCTCGATCATGGCAATCCACAGATCTCAAGAAGGTCAAGCGTGTGTCAGAAAATATTCAACCGGGACGACCACTTTCATATATACAGTGTGTCCCTCCTGCTGCCGAGAGGGACCGATTTAATGATTGATGCAAACGTTTTAATTCCGTCACGTCGAGTGAATAGTGACAGATATCCAAGCGATTAGATTGTCCGAGGCGTGTCGACTTAAGTGTAAAGATGATTTATGGTCGTATGAGTTATTGTATTAAATACTTTCATTCGCTATTTTCTACCAAAACTGATATTTTTTATATTGCAAGAAATGACAAAATCATTATAATTAATTAATAAAAATTATCTAATTATTATAATTTAATTTTAATCAATCTTTGAAACCATATATACACCTATATATACGTAATGACCAAAATTGTTATTAATTTAATTATCAATTACTCATGAGTTAGTAATTGGTGTTAATGTTAGCTACTATAGAAAAAATATTAATGATGTCTTTAATTTAGCAATTTTTACGCCTTTTTTGTAAATATAACATAAAACATTGAAAGATCTTTCTACGACATTACGTGTAATTTCCCTTTTTAAATTTGCCGGTTTTAATAAACATTTTATTCTTAATAGACATTTACTTTGTTTATGAAACAAAAGACACATATTTGAGAATATCATGATAATATTGCTCATCACGATATTTTTCATCAAGCATTACACATAGTTTCAAACATTATATTGATCGTTACAATGTAATAATTTTCTTCAAAGTGAGAGATCAACTCAAAAATCATATAAATAAAAAAAATAGAAAATATATAAAAATATAAATTTAAAAAATGTCATTTTGTTATTTTGCTTAATGGTTGATATATGTATAATGCATGATAACATATGATAAATTACATACCTAGATTTCCATCGGCTCGCGACGTTCTCTTATCTGTAACAGAAATATGAAAAACGTGCCATAAGATAATCATGCCAATTCGATATTTATGTATATATACAGCGTATAAAGAAAGTGAGATATATGTGCAAAATATTTAACGAACTCTCGTCATAATTACGAGGAATTCCTGGCCATGGAGAGTACTCGAATAAATGTTGTAATTTTTTAATATGAGTTATTACTATCCCGTTATTACTTATTACAATGGTCAAGTCCTTGCGAGAACGACCCACGCGGCCACTTGGCTTGTGAGACAATGATTTCCAGCGAAGCGGTTGCTTAACCATCGCGTCGCTGAGAAACCACGCTCCCGGCGACTTTCTTAGACACGAATAGAGTAAATATCGATATGAAATGGAGATTAGCAGAAAAACAAAGTTAGAGAGAAACGGTTTATATTACATTTTACGAGGGATAAAATCTTTACTCAAGTGTACCGTGAGATACAACTAAATTGATAAAGAATTGAATGAGCATAATAAAAAAAGGATTAGGTAAACTAAAATCAATCGTAACGCGATTGAATCGTTAGTAAGTGATTTAAAAGAGTGTCTAAAAGGAATTACATTTGCAAGAAACGTTCTCGTAATCGAACTTTAGGAAAAATGGGAAACAAATTTTCTGACGTGTGCGTCAATAGATGGCCAATATAGGCGACGTAAATGGAGAGCGAGAATTCAACAGCGAAAGAGAGAGTAGATAGCGGAGAGGAAGAGAGATAAGTGGGTGGATTAGTTAGGTAGGTAGGTTGGTAGGTAGGTAGGTAGGTAACAGTCAGGCAATCAGGTTGCAGGGTTCGCGACGGTGTTATTATCTACTTGGGTGGACAGGTGCTAAGGGGGTTTATAAGTATTCTCTCTCTCTCTTTCTTTCTTGTCGGAAGATCGTTATCAGCGGGAAGAGAAACGAAGGGGATAGAGGAGAGAAAAGAGAGAGAGAGAGAGAGAGTGCTTTGCTGCTGGAAGATCAGACCGGGATCAAACAGAAGAAGATTCCATGTGCACGGCGTAGATTCATTTGAACGCGTATACTATTACTAGGCATAGGCTAAGACTAAAAACGTATAAGCCACGTTAAGGGAAGGCAGCGGCGGCGGCGGCGGCGACGGCGGATATCAGGAGGAATAAAAGGTCCAGGTAGCATAGTTGCACGCACATTCCCGGTTCACAGCCTTGACTCTGGTGGCGAACGAGTCGACTAGAGAGGCAGCGACCGGCGGCGGCGGCAGCAACAACGAACGGCTGTTGAACGAAGGAACGAGGAGGAACGTCGGCTGGACGGACTAGCTCGACTAGCGAGACTCAGCCAGCCAAGACGAGAGTCGTAGATAGAGAAGGAGGAGGAGGAGGATATCGGGGCCCTCTCTCTAGCTCGCTCACCAGGCTACGCTCGTTCGCTCGACGATGGCAATTATACGCGCCGGAGCCATCCCGGCTAGATTCAAGATCAGATAATCCCATCTGTCGGTGTAAGCGGTGCGCAAACGATCCCGCGAAGCGATCGGATATCCTCCTCTCGAGAGCCGCGCGCAAGCCATTTTTCCGCAAGCCGGAAAGCTCGCTCGCCGCGCCGGTTCGGGGTTACTACAAACGCAAGACAGAGGATAGAATCGATCCTCGCCGATTGGGAGCCCGGGATTTCTGGCGATGCGCCGGGAATTCATTGGGGATGAGGGACAGGGAAAAGGAGCGAATGTGACGTTCACTGTAGAAAATTACCTAAGAATTCCGACACATTTTTATCTGAATTTTCAGATCTGGATGTCTGAAAAAAAATTTCTGTCTTAATCTAAATCTGTTTTAATCATCGGAATTGTTTTTCTAAAAGTTCAGAAGAGTATGAAAATTGAAATGTGTCTGAAAATTCAGATAGTATTCTATCTGAAAATTTAGACAATGTGTCTGTAAAAAAGCTTCAGACACTTTATCTAAAGTTTTTCTTACAGTGTTCTCTTGGGAAAATCTTGTCGTCGAAGAACGAAGTAAAATTGTTATATAAAAAAAAAAAAAAAAAAAAAAAAACACGTTTGAAATTGTAAGACGCGAAACTCACAACTTATTCTATACATTCTCGATTGATAAAAAAATTTTCAATATTATCAGAGAAAACCTTATCGTGAGGAAACCTTATCTTCAATCGCTTATAATGCGAAGATTAATAGTTCGGGAAAAAATAAATTCTAACGTTAAATATCTGTTACTAAAATTCAGATGAAAGAAATCTTTTAAAACACTTTATGTGTAGTAATGGTACAATTTGGGACTATTTATAAAAGTATATTTATAGCCGTATTATTTTTAGTGAGCAGGAAAAATGTGGTTTACCTTTCAATGGTGACTTAAACGTTATAAATCTTGTTTACAACGAATACGTGATCGCCATAAAATATTCACGTGTTGTTACATCCAATGGGGTGCAAATTATAGGGTAAAATATTTTGGAAGCGTCCGTGTCGAAAGGTGAATGCGCACAAATTCGGGCTTTTTAAGAATCTTGATTATACATTGTCGATCGAAGGGACACCACTTGTCTCGACGACTGCAAAACGTGCTAACGGATACGTGTCTGGCGTGCCAAACGCCTACATAAGATCTACGTCGATGCCATTCTAATATTAATTGAGGTGCCCAACATCCACGACGCATGACGTATTCGCGATCGGCTTGGCAATTGTCAGTATCGATTATTATTAACTTGATTGTCATGCCGATAAAACGTTTCAAATTCTCGCGGTAATTCATCCAACGAGATAGCGGTACTTATAAGAGGAATCTGTATCATCGTACATTGATACGTGTATCATTTTTTAATATCTCGATAACAGATAGATAATGAGAGGATACATCAAGCAAAGCGGTATCATTAAATATTGCGTTATATTCTGTATTGTTTGCAAGCATGTTATTACATGAACTTAATTTAAAAATATTTCAGTGAGCGAGCGTTAATATATATAAAACATTGATACTTTGTGTAGCAAATTTGAGAGAGGGGGGGGGGGAGCTTTACGCATATATGTCTTTTTGAAATAAAAAATTAATATTCCTCAAAATTTAAAAAAACGGCTAAATTACCGTTATTTTCCGAATTATTAATAATTCCAGAATACAGGGGAAAAAATGGTTGCAATATGGTTAGACAAATATTGTTTTGGAAGACTCACATCCTCACAAAGATAAATTTCTTCACACAATCCAGAATAAAAAAATTAATAAAATTTGAAATAAAAATTAATTTTCTTCAAGGTTTAAAAAAAAACAAATATTTTTAGACAAATATTATTTTGGAAGAATCACATCCTCACGAAGACATTCGCGAAAAATGACGACAAATCGAGACGCGATCCGAGATCCCTTCTTGCGCGAGTGAACCGTCAACGTGGACGCGAGAGGAAGAGCGCGAGAACGAAAACGTGAAGGAAGGTGGAGATCACGGTCTCTCGTTCTTAGAGGACGGAACAGCAGACGGCAGAGAATAGAGCCACCGTCTGGTCCAGCCGGAAAAATTATGGCTCTGAATCACTGCGCACGGCCTACCTGCTGCCATATTGAGGAACCCGCTCCTCGGCCATTCTTTTAGCTCATGCAGTCAGGAGATATAAATAGCACTCTTTGAGAATGCTCGTGTATGGAGACACACCACCGCGAGGGCACGTGTCCACGCATCACCTCGCTCTGCATCACTTTGCCCTTTTCCCCCTTTGCATACTTCAATCCTTGATAAGCCTCGTAGTGAAAAATAGACGAGAGATAAGTGCCTGCCTTTTGTATATTATAAAGTAGTGGACACATCGATTTTAATATTGCATCAAATAAGTCGCGTAATTTATTCCCGATGTATTATAATTTCTTTTAAAAGATAATATATTTCCTAATGGTAAAAAATAAATTATATTTAATTATTACAGGCAGATAATTGTGATAAAAATTTGCTTCTATAAATTTCAATTAAATGAATATCGCTCTTCATCAATTTTAATCGATGATACCGAGGAATGACGGTATATTAATTTACTCTTATTCGAATCAAATGAAATTATCGCGAATCATAAATGCTCAAGTCAAGAATTTATACACAGCGCGCGTATCCTTGAATGCACGTGCTTCCGTAATATAAACGGCAAATTTATCCTGAAACGTCGTGAGGGGATCATCTCAATAATCGCGGCGCGACGTAAGAGCGGAGATTAGAAGATGATTTATACGGCCGGTTTGCGTATCATCGACCCGACTCGAGGCACGGGATGAAGTGCGCGCGTGACGTTACAAGTTACAATGCGTCGATCTTCCTCCTCTCCGTATATCCTCGCCTGCCGCCGCTTCGATTCCGCTTCGTTATAATAGATAGAACGGCGCCTGCAGCGGAGAGAGACCGGCAAGGGACCCCAGTGTGGGCGTCTTTATCGATGCAGTAATACGTCGTGGCCGAGTCGTGAAATGTAAAAAATTTTCTAAAAATTCAGACACATTTTTGTCTGAATTTTCATATCTGAGTGTCTGAAGGAAATTACAGACAATCTGTCCTAATCATCAGAGTCGTTTTTCTAAAAGTTTAGAAGAGCTTGTCTGAAAATTCAGACAGTGTGTTTGCAAAAAAGCTGCGGACACTTTGTCTGAAGTTTCAGTCAATTTTTTTTTACAGAGTGCGCGAGTTCGAGGGAGAGACTCGAGTCCCCGGCGTCGACCTCTCTAAAAGCGCGGTCGCTCTCGCGTCGACAAAAAAGCGCCACTTTCGTGTCCTTGCGGTAAGTAACACCTTGGGACCGCGAGGACAGGATAACAGCATCTCCCGGTAAGGCCGAGAAGGCCCTGGGCCTCGTCCCACGTATCCGATCGACTCACCATCGTCGTTTCATCCGACGATGGTTCTTACGAACCGCAACTCCTTCCGTCGCCCCCGCCAACGGAGGTAAGAGCGTTTACCTCGTTGGTATAAACCTCAGGCCCCTTAAACCAGAATAGAATGTCGTATCTGTCAGTTTTGATTTCGTTCCTTCATCACGAGACACGCGGGCGTCGCGCGTTCGCGCGGCAAAGGATTATGCCAATTTACGACGTAGGCTCTTTTTAACGGTGTCCCGTTTCGCGCGAATGGAATGAAGTCTTTAAATTAATGGATGTACGGGTGGGCTTCAATGAGACTTTGTTACGGGATTTACGGTTCGCCTGTTACCATAATTTTATTTAGATATGTTCGGCCATTCGAGTGTATGTTATGTAAACGCTAATCCCTCTTCTTATTTTCTTGGGTTTTAATACGTACGTTAATTAATTTGCATATTCTTTGTAAATTATTTCTAAATGCGTTTATAAAATGACCATACAATAATAATATATAAGATCTAATTATGAAATAAATTCTGCATATAATTGTAATTATTTTATAAATCTTGTGATTAAGTTCATATAATTCCACTGTATTGTTTTATTTCAAGCATTTAGAACGTCGCTGTGTATGATTGCCCTGAAAATAAGAAGATCGAGTACATCCGGTAAAGTTAATACTTGCACCGCGTCTAAAGGAGAACGAGAAATCTCGCGACCGATTTCTCGTGCCCGACCTACTCGTCCGTTTTCGCCGAAAGGATCCGAAAGTACGAACACGTATCTCCTCCTCAGAGTTAAGTCCGTGATGCTCGTGTTCATCATTCGATAAGATCTTAAGAAACCATGCAGACTGATTGATATTCAACTCGAGAGGGCTTTATGGCTTACGAATACGCGAGGCGAGTCGTGAGGACATCGGGCGCGTATTTACGAGCGATTAGTCAAGCCCCACACAATTTGAAATTTGAGAAGCGTAAATTTGATTAAAAAATGAGACCCTAAAGTAATTTTTTTCACAAGTTTTATAAGCATACAAATCGAGATTTACACTTCTCTTATTTTTCAAGAAAAAGACTACATTAATATATTTAAACAAAAGTTTTCAAAATTAATGCAGTGGATTCTATAGTAAATTTTTATTATATATAATTTTATATTTTCGAATTATTATTGTTTGAATTTTTTTATCTTTAGTTTCTTTGCTAGATTTGCTAAATAAAAATGTTCCACGTTTACTTGAAATTTCAACTGTAATTCTAAAACTAAATTTAATCTTTTATTTCAGCGAAAAATAAAATTTCGAGAATTAATAAGAGTGCGAGGGCGTTTTTTTATATGCCTGTCCATTGTTACCGAGAATCGTTCGTCATAGGTTGATTCGGTAACGTGTGCGAAATTTTTAACGATGTCAGACATTCGTTTACCATTGGCAAGAATATTGATGGGTAAAATCGATGACAGAATAGTTTCTTAATAAAATAAAGATCCATTCAAATAAATTTTTATTTTCATATGAGTAAAAAAAAATTTTAAATACGCCCACTAAAATTTCAAAATTGTAAAAAAATATTAATAATATGCCAAAATTACAAAAAAAAGAAAGAAATAAAATTGTCTATAATCCTACGACTTTAAAATCTGCTTTTAAAATAAGTTCGATTTTTATACATGGAACAAAGTCTTGTTAATTATTATGAGTCTTCATTTCACCTGATTCTAGAAATTCAAGAGCGATCCTTCGTTTAATTAGCGGCACGTCGTAGGATTCATCACGAGATCCGTTATGTAGGTGTAAAGGACATTGATTTCTATTACGGGCTCCGATGATCGCGCGATCGCACCAGGAAGTATTTGTCGTCCAGATGTCTGTGCATTTTCTCGTGGACGCACTGGACGATGTGCTTCCATCGTGAATTTTATTAACGAATTCGTAACTCCTTTACGGGAATACGGACGACGATGATTCTGACGCGTCGAAGTTGCGATCGCTATCGATAGCGGTTCGTGTAACGCGATACGCGCACGTAATAATAAAAACCGTGTTGTATGGAGTAATAAATAATAACGATAGAGAGACGGTTTGAATCTAGAAATTCTAGCGGTATTGTTTTTTTTTTTGTTTTACTGCAAGCTGAACTTCCGCGTCCAACGTGCTTAAAAATCGATTATAGAACCGCGCAAAGAATTATGTCATCTTATCTACAACTCTCTGTTGTATCAATTTTCACGTTAGATGTATAAATTATCACGCGGCCTGTGCGTAAATATGTAAACTTGTACCGCATAAAGATGTTGATTGTGACAAGGACAATTGAAAATTTTGATCATTGATATCGTGTAAATAAGATATTTCAATATCAGATCAATATGTTGCAGAATAAATTGTTTCTTTCTGCTTAGCATACAATTGATTCCACAGGCGAATAATAATGAATGTGAGATGCAGCTAAAGAGTTTTACATTAATATCGATTCTGTCATAAATATTACCAAACCGATGAAGCGAAAGATGCACGAGTTTTAAAAATTGATTTATATTGTATCTTGCCAAATATTTACACAATACGTTTCGCATATAAAATTTACTTACATTTCAAAAAATATCGAAACGCAGAAAGCTACTATAAAAAAAAATGTCACCATCTAAAAAAAAATGTTAATTCGCAAATAAAAACAACTGTGCACGCAGTAAACAAAATGAAAAAATATATCTGTTAAAAATTAAGCATAAATATTTAAAAGAAATATATTGTATATATAATATTTAAGAGAGAACATGTTGTATAAATTTTTTTTTTTATTAAATAACACGGTATGGATCCTGGTAATTAAATACAGTTGAGGGTCGCAAGAATCTGCCAAGATTTAACTTTCCGCATCCCAGTCGCGGAGATCAATTAATTCCCTGCGGGTATCCGGAAATCAACTGTCGTCTTTCGTGAGAGACATTTAATTCTGCACAATTTGTTTGTTACATAACGATACCAAAATACCTCTAAGTATTTTTCGTTCCGTCGTAAAAGGTTCGAGTTTGTAGATTAAGATTCTCATTAGCGTATTCGCGGAGGGCTAATACCCTGTTGATTTAAGTTTAATGAATCCTCAGATTTGCGAGTATTATCTCTCATCGCAATGTGTTATAGTCAAAGACATTTCATTCGATAAAGACCAGTTTTTGCGCCCAATTTATTCTTCAGCTTTCGCGCAACGTTAGTATGTTTTTTGCTACATACAGGATATTTATAAAATGAAACGCGTATATGCTTTAAAGAATATTAGAAATAAAATAAATGACGAAAGAAAAAAGAAGACAGTTTCAACGAGATTATATCCACGCGGTCATTAGTTAAGTTCCATGCTGTCGTACAGAACATTCCAAGCCTTAATCGCGAATGCTTTGGGTAATTAGTAGCGGAGATACCTCGTTTATCCGATATTTTTCATTTTCTTGATTCACGGATCCTCAAAATAAAATTCAAGAAAGAGTAGAGTCGACCAGCGAGATAGATACCTCTTCCGCGGAGACAGCCGATTTTTTTATTAATTTCTCAGTGTATGACCGAAGATGATCAATGACTATGTTTACACGTCACCCTTAATTGGGTTCAATAACATCCGTAATTCTAAGGCTGGCCAAACACAGTTATTCCTCTGAAGAACGAAACAACTGTGATTGGCCAGTTTTAGAACTACGGATGTTATTAAACTTGACTAAAGGTGACGTATAAACGGTGGTCAATAACAGATCTAGTCAATTAATAAAACCGCCGTTATTCACCCCGCTGTCCTTCATGCCGCTTCTTTTTTCCATCAGCGGTAATCGCACCTCGATACGACCGCGATCACGCCGCCAATCGCGCAGCGAAATAATTTAGTGCCGGATCGACGCAATGATTGCTCGCGACGAACACCGGTCGCACCAGTTCGCACGTATGGGGTCCACTGATCCCCATACGAGAGATGCACCACGCGCTTCGCCCCCTCGCTTTCTTTTTTTTTTCTCTCTCTCTCTCTCTCTTTCTCCACTTCTCCTTGTCGTCCTTCCCGCTTATCATCTCTCTGTCCTTCTGCCACCGACTCTCCCTTGTATTGCATTCCTCGGTTCCAGTTTAATCGTTCATGCGCGGTTGGATGCGCGAAATGGAGTTGCGTGCCCGGCGATAAATGGGACACTTCGTTTCTCGATCGGGCATCTCCCCGATCGGGACGAGTTTATTCATTCGCGAGCCCGGCCGATCGGATTGGCCGAGGCGACTGGTTTGTACACGTGTATATATGTAGAAACATGTATACAACGTAAGAGCGCCTTGGAAGGGTCTATCGCCGACGGAGATGATGCAGGATGCAGGGCCGTGCGAGTTACCGTATTGCACAAAGTGTAGCAGCGACGGCTTGAAATTGTACAACGGGTGTGGCGATATTACGACTCTCGGATGTACGTTATCGGCTATCGCCATCGACGCTCCTTCAGGTCTAAATAAACGAACGGCCGTCAAGTTCCGCGTTATAAGTCGGGGAAAGACTGCCGAGTATTTCAAAATTGGTCACTTCAAATAGTTCGATGAATTACGATCGATCCATTTTCGAAAGACCAGTACTTTTAAACACAAGTATATAACAATCATTTTTATATTAGTTCAATATGATTAGAAGCATTTTTGGGTACCGTAAAAAAAAAAGTCGTTAGTCTAGCGCGGAGTTAAATTAATCAAACTAATCTCGCCAAGATTAGATTTAATTCCTCTTCCGCAATATAATTTTCTACGATGGACCGCAAATTAGTCTTCTGTAGATTGATGTAGGCTCTGTTTAGAATTTATCCTTTATAAATTTTTGGCCAATCTGTTGAATAATTTCTCACTACGCTTTAACGGCAGGGCTTCTGTTCTCATGTCAGTTGCACAAAGTGGAAGATGACTGTCAGGGGTTAATACGAAGAACGGGCGATGAACTCGAAAGAGCGGCCGAATCCTGTATCCGAAAGACGGAACAGTGAATCGAAAAAGGTCGGCGACCCGTGATTTAGCAGAAAGGGACCCGGCTCTCGGAGGACCAGATGGACCCAACGTGGCCCATCTGGTTTGGACAAACTCCTCGAATTGAATCGAGACCCTCTCGAGCAACGCCTCCGGTTATCTCCCTCGCGGAACGAGGGGAGGGAGGATGCTATTATGACAACGGTATATACGCGCCCGTAGCAACGTCACGTTCAGATTTTAGAGGACCCGCGCTGCGTGTGTTCCATTCCTACGTGTATAAATAAACCCCACGCGTGTATGTAGAAGTATATTACTCGTCGGCGCAGGCCGTCGCTATTAAGTCGCATTGTTCCGCAACCGTGCAACGGTGCATCCATAATCCGAGCATGCTATCCGAGCGAATACAGTTATGGCCCGAGGAGAGTCCATAAGAGCGCATCCTCTGTGTCTCGGCGCGCCATTGATCTGGAGATGATACCCGGCGTCCGTCAAGTCTGGGATTCGTGCGAGACGCCGGTCTCGTTGAGCGCATTTCGGAGGGGATTTGTTTCCCTCGAAAAAGTCACCTACGACCCGTGCTCTCGATCCAGAGAATAGACGATGCTTGATGATCATGATGTAGTCGCATGATCGACGGTAATAGAAACTCATCGGTCCTGTAAGAGACGTATTTCGCTGAGTGAATCTCTCCCGGCGATTTGCAAATGATAACTATTCGTAATATTTTTCTCAGGACTAATTTTACTCCTCTAAAATATTACTTGTGGATTATAAGTATATATCTATATACTATTTTCAATTATTAATATTAAAAATAATGTAATAAACAAAAACGCGTGAAGCTGCAAAATATAAAGAATAAATGGTCACGAAATCAATATACTTATATCATAAATTTTTCTTCATAAAAAAAATATAACGTTTAAGCTGGCATGCGCGGGCATGTCTTTAGACGCACATAGTATCGTAGCATTAAGCTTTGCTTGATGTTTCCACTCTTCGCTTAATTCCAATTACATCGCGTAGACGGTTAATAATTAAAGGGCTAAGAGGAAAAATGTACCAAGTCCATAATTTATAAGATCCACTTTACATACGACTTCAAGTACTCAAAGCAGGCCTTACAAATTACAGACCTCGTCCGCTTTAGCTTTCAAGCCCTTAATTATGCTACGGTCTCTTTTCACCGAGATTTGTCCATCTCCCGACGAGAGAGAAAGAGAGAGAGAGGAGCGGCGACACACGAGAAACCCTCGCCGATTAGCTCGTCTTGATTTTTCCCACACTCGAAAGCGATGGGGGTAGATCCACGTCAACGGGACATTTAATATTCAGCTAAGTTCCCGACAGGAGGACGGGCCCCGTGCATGAAGCCTGGGCCCCCCGTCCCACCCTTTCGTCGGATAATTCCAATTTCGCGGCGGACATTGACGAATCATCGATTCGCGCGGGCATCATTAACCACGAGTTGGCTACCTACGTGCATCCGCGTGTTCGTTGCCAAGCTCGAACGAAGAGCCCAGGTTATTGGCCAAGCGCCTCCGTCTCGCGCCATTCTTTCGAGTCGCCGTATAATTGTGTTATACATCGTAGACCAGATCATATTTTAGCGCTCAAGCTGATCGCGCGTTGTTCGTTACGTAATTTGTTGTTGGAAAGAATTGAAAAGTTCAATGAGTAACATCTTTTTCGTCTTTATTAAAGATTTTTTTTTTTTTTTATTTTTGTCGCGAATTGTAATTGCTGGAATTTGATGTCACCTTTTTTTTTAACGGGAATTGAAGGGTTCGATGAAAAGGTGTGACATGGAATTTCAAAAAACGAAATCTGGAAAAAGCTCAATAAAAAATCTTAAATTCTTGTTAAAAATACGTAATGTAGAAATTTTAGGAATCATAATCTGGAAAGGAAGGGAGAAAAGATTTTTTATTATCCATTAAATTCCGTTTATAGTTTATTAACAAAATTAAAATTCGTTTTACCAGAATTTTAATATATATTTTTTTCTAGAATTTTA
>NW_021849866.1:744919-753993 GCF_003651465.1 Formica exsecta | reverse complement strand
TTCTAGAATTTTATAATAGAAATTATTATAAATAGTTTTACTCATTGGCAATGGCTGTGATGATGGAGAGAAGTCACCGTTTAATAATGAAGATAACTAGTATTAATTTCTTGAAGTTGTTAGATAATTAAGGATAATAAATCTAAAGGAGCAGGGTATTTAACAACTGTAACTTCAGAAATAATCGCCATGAAAAGTTTCCTGTTTACGCGTACCAACCGTTCCACGAGACGTAGGCACGCATCGTCGATGGTTTTAGCAGTTCGCACAGTTTGCTCTATTTTTCGCAAACCAAAAAAAGGACATCGCCGCCACTCGCGATACGTGATACTCTCATGTGTGTCGCGTATCTCGTCGCCGAAAGAGATAGCGTTGTCGCGGCCGCTGACGAATCGCGGATGCGACGACGCGTAATAAACCTTATTAATGATCGTTTTGCGCGACCGGACGAGGACACGCGCGCGCGCCTGCAGATAACGCGTACGAGAGACGGATGACGTCACCTGCCGAGACGTCCTACTCCTCGTGCACAGACGCCCGCGAGGCCGAAGGCAACCGTGAGCACACGTATGTACGTACACGCGATGCGAACACGCTCGCGAGTCGAAGGCATCGCGCGAGACAAGTGGAAGAGGGGGATCGACGCAGAAGTGAATGAATGTAGCGAGAGGCGTGGGCGACCAGTGGTTCTCCAGCTCCGCAGCATCATTTCCGTTCTTGATACGCGAGATGAAGATCCATCGACAAATAGCGTTTTCGAGTAAAGCAGGTTTGACAGCTCTAAGAGCGATTGAACCCAATTTGCCACATATATTCGAACATATGTTCGACCGAAAATGGATTTTGAGAATCTGATTAATATAAATAATAATTATTAGTATAAATACTATAAAGTATATCCCGTTTGACGATATTTTGGCTTTAAGGCAGAAGATTCTTTGCCTTGATTAAAAATAAAATAGAAAGAAATATAAAAAGATTTAACGGATTTAAGAAATTTGAGAAGTAAGAAAGCATTTCAGGAATGAAGGAAGAGATATGAAAACGATTGCAATGGCATTGACATTTTAGGTAAGAGAATGTTACAAGGCAGTCGAGTAAAATATAATTCCGTCAAGTCTTGTATGAGCGGAGCTTAAAGAAGGGGCGCGCATGCACGTGACCGTCGCGACCAGTCAAGCATCGCCACCGGGAATAGTATCCGGCTGCCATCCCGTCGGCTGGACAGCGCTTGATTCATTCATGAAAAACACGAGGCTTTATCCTAATTAACACGAATCTCCACTTACACAATTCATGCGGCCGCGATGACGGTCATTAAGTTCCAGCGGTACTATTTGCGACCGCTTTATCGATATCCGCAAACGTCAAACGCAGGATCGAGAAAGAGACGTATGAATGGGAACTTTGAGAGGAGAGTTAATGTAGATCGAGTGAGTGAAAGAAAATTGAATCTTTCTCTTTCTCTCTCTCTCTCTTTGACTGATACTTATTGTTAGTAGGGTTGCACGAGATATCAAGACTAGTCTTGATATTGTGTTGTCCTGTCTTGAAATTCGAGACAAAATCAAGACAAGATTTTGAATTAATTATCAAGACAATACCAAGACTAGGATTGTCAAAATTATTGGTCTTGTCAAGATTATTTGTTTTTAAAACAAGCTGAAATATGTATATTTGTACGTGTAAATTCAAAAAGAAAAAGATTACTATATTAAACAAACTTAAAAAATTGTATTTAATAAATAAAAATATTTATATTAAAAAATTTAGAAATAATTACTTAATACAATAGGTTAAATAAACAATATAAAATTTTTCACAATTGTTAATGGTTGTGGAATGATAAAAATAGTAATAATTATCTTAAATTATTATATATTATAAAGATTATGATAAATATTATTTCAAACAATTGTTCAGTATTAGATAAAAATCGTTAATAAAATCGAGACAAGACAATATGAGACGAGATTTTTGCTAGATTCGCTCAAGACAAGATTTAATTTCCAAAAATTTTCAAAACCAATATAATACTTTTACAAATATTGTCTTGTCTTAAGTCTTAAATCAACCCTAGTACTTAGAGTCTTTCTCTCGTGATCTATGTATTTATCCTTTATTCAACTATCTAAACGCTGTAAACCGCATGTTATAGCTCGCACAGGTTCAATAGCGTTTGTTGTCGACTTAGTTGGTCATCGTCTCGTGATAAGGACGGCGCTTTCCGAGATGCCTCTCCGTTATTTCTGCCTTTCATGTCGCAAAATATTTTATATTCTCCCAAGAATTTTCATGATACTCGGATACCGTCAAACATAGAATTTCCGTTATCCTTTACGTGTGCTGTTAAACTCATCTTTACACGCTTATCTTGTTCCGCTGTTCCCTTTTTTAATTGATATAGTTTTGAATATAAATTTAAAACACTGAAACATATATCTTATACGATACAAAACTTTATATCGTATAAGATGTTGTTACCAGAACTTATTGTTAGAATCAGAATTTAAAATAATATTATATAGATATATAATACAAAAAAGCATGAGTATTGCAATTGAAGATTTTAAATTATTTATTAATTTTAAATTATTATTTAAATTATTATTAAATCTGTATGTGTCTATAGATTTTTATATATTATATCATTATCGTAAGTAGTGTCTCTTCTCGAAATCGACACTTTTCTCTTCGCGAACATCGTTGGCTGCATCTTATCTCTCCTCTCGATGCGAGCACGCATCCATCTCCCACCACGATAAACGTTAATCTGCTGTCGCTTTATTTTTTCGGTCGTATTGTGCAACATCCGTACATCCACACACGTACACACCAACGAACACGCTCTATCTTTACTGTCTTTACTTGTCACGGCCGTTGACTTGTCACGTTTTCGACGAGAAAGAAAGAAGAGACACTTATAATGTATAAATTTATATTTTATTTTTTAAAACAATTTTATTAATAATAATAATTTTGATTTTCGAATTTAATTCTTTTTTTCAATTTTTAATAAATCTTACTCAGCTTTTTATACGTACTCTTATTTATATTTAATATTTAAGTAATAATGCGGTCAAAATATACGTGGCTACATATTTAAATTTTTTTCAATTATTATTATTATTCTATTATCAATAATTAAAATTAAGTTATAAATTATTATAATTAAAGATAAAAAAAATTGTTTAATCGGCGACAGTAATTTACATTCTTCTTATATTAACTTTTATATTAACTTTTATCATCCTTTTTATATTTCGAGGAATCGCTTTTACGTCGGAAATTTCGATTTTGTGTAATTTTCTTGCTTCGGCAATTATCACGGATATGGCTGAAGGTAAAGTAACGTTCAACGGCTACTAATCGCGCTATCGGTAATTATTACTTTACGATTATCGCGTATTTGCGAATTTTCTCAATCCAGCGTTAACGTGTCTCGAGCTCCGATAGTCAGTAAACAATTTTATTAACACGTATTAAATAAAGAATTATAATGATTTTTATATTGTTGAAAGAATCATGCTCTTCGTAAATAACTTGTGTTACAGTGATGGAAAAAGCCGGAAGATCGATATACCCGTGTATAAACTATTCTTATCTCAAATCAGGCAGTGTAAACGACGAGTGCATAGACTCACCGAGAGTCACCGTGAGAAAATCGTGATCGTTCGTGACATGACTTTCAGTTTCTCAAGTGGCTCTTCCCCGCGTGAAAGTCCGGGATAATCATCGGACATGTCCGATAGAAAGCTCTTCCGCTGACGTACATTTCGCTCGTCAATATTTGGGGAACGGTTATATAATTCTCTCAACAAAAACGACTCGAGTTGGATTCTCGAGCGTAAAATAAATAAAGAATGTGCTGAATACTTGATAAAAAAGTATCATCTTATTAAAAAGATATACCGCGCTGATTATCATTGTCGTCAATTTTAATTTTGTCAATTTCCAATTAATTATTGATAATAATGTAATATCTATTTGCGTATATGTGAGTATTAATAGCATATTTAATATAATATCCTTTTTTATATTTGATTCTCTTTTATCAAGCTCTTTCGATTAACAATATGTATTCCATTTTCTTTCTGTCTTTGTAGAAATTTTGTCACTTGTCCCTTTTACACTAACAGCATTTATGATAAAATTAACTATTGCCATAATTCCGGAAATGTTATCATCGTACAAACGAGTGACGACACTGTGGTTTTATCGTTGGCGCAATTTGACAAACGCTATGATGATGAGCGACAATTAAAGTTAGCATTTCCTTCTCGAAGCATTTTGTCTTCGCGCGATCGTTGAGATTGCTTGAAGAGAACCAAATCAAGCATTTAATAAGCAACATTTTTCTAATTATGTTTATACATAAAATCTCTCGCTGCATTAATATTAATCAATGTGTAATTAAATTTTTCTTCCATTTGCGAAACATGATCGACATAATCTAAGCCGGTAAAGAAAACACATCGGCCGAAGTTAGTTAAAGGCTGCCAAGCGTAATTCACATCTAAGTCTCCGAGAAAGTAATCAAACAAGCTTGTCGCAACTACAACTCGCACGTCCGTCGTCTTTAATCCTCTCTCGGGAAAAAAGGGCAAAAAGGAAATCCTGACTCGGCCGCTCGCGAGTTCTCATCATCCGGTGATGCACGAACAGAGGAAATATCTAATAGCCATATCATCGGCCGCTCGATGGGAAACAAGAAACGAGAACGGGAGAAACGCATTACGGAGGAACAAGCGCGAGCATGCACGTCGATATCGACGTCCTTCCGTCCGAATTAATCATAGTCCCGGTCGGTCGTCAGACGCTAATATGGCCAGTTAGTCAAACCGCGTGCGAAATGCTAATCTACAAGTCGGCTGACAGGGTTTCGTGATCTCTCCTCTGGAAGAGTGATTAAAGAGCAATGGCGTAGTAAAAATTTTGCACTTTTATATACAAATCTTGATATATTTTAGCGTAATTATATATATATATATTTTATATAATGTATACACAATATATGTTACTATAATATATCTTTTAATGTGTTATGCTGAAAAAATTAATTTGGATTATAGAAATTTTGCCAAGATAAAATTATGTACATTAAAATAAGAAACTATTACATTACTAATATTAACTATTAATTATATTATTTTGCTTAAAATGTGAGGCTTCTATTTAAAAATTCTTCTTTCCAGCAAAGTTTTCATTTCTCAATCGTGCTTTGCTATATTTTTACTGCGTGATAGCTACGCCGCTGTTCGAGAGAAGCCTAAAGACTTTTTCTCGCCCATGTATTCTTTTTACGCGTTATCCAAGAGATTGAGAAACGCTCGTTTTACGGATAATCGGGACAAAGAGCAAAATCGAGAGGTTTATAGATCGTACGTATTCATTGTATGGTTTTTTTTTTGCATTATTTATTTGCAGTGTGCGAATGGTAAAATCGATAATAAAACGTGCTACTCTTGTCGACGTGTACTTTATCGTAATCGATGACTTTTTATGCGATATTTGCGGTAGTTGCGTGCGCAGTTTCACTTTTGCAAAGTAATCTTAAATGGCAGCATCATTGTTTGCATTTCATTCGTACTTCTGGTACTTTCAGCTTCATTTATTTATTACATAAATAAATCACACAAAAAGAATTAATGGAAAATTTACTGTAAGAGTTATTGTAAAAGATTAAAATTTATTTCGTTATTTTGAATAGAATATACAGATTTTAGTCGTATAGATCTTATAAAAAAAAAATACAGTGTTAACTTTTATAACGTAATTATAAATTATTTATTCTGGCTAAAGTATTAAAGATACACGTGTCTGAAATCCTGGGAATCACTTATGGCCTTGTTTCACGGAGGCGTTAATTATTTTCCGCGTGAGAGACAAATGACGTTCATCATTTGCTACGCGAATCAAATATTTCGCATAAATATCCAACATTATATCTGCGAGAGAATCATTCTTATGCCTGCTGTCTTACGTAATCCGATTTCTTGCGCAATTTCTGCGTCAATTAGGGCAAGGTAAAAAGCGTCTCGGTAGAAATATCGCGATTTATGTACTTAGCTGAAGCTTTTCCGTGGCTGTTTAAAGATCTAGTCATCAGTCGATCCGATTTACATGCAAATAGCATCCATTTTAACGGCAGTATCTCATTGTCAACCGCTGGTAATAGAAGGCGATGACGCAACCTGTGACATAACATCGAACTCGCCAGTCGCGTCGTAGCGATGAGAAAATTTGCAGAACGTTCGTAAATCGCGGTCTAATGCTGTGTATTGTGTGTATATTTATGTCTCAAATTATATATTTTTTTAAACATATAACGTTTATTAATGTATAATATTCTTTTAATCCATCTCGTATATTTTTTTTTTAATATTTGTTTGTAGTATATCATTTTTTTTATTATAGAGCCGAGTCAATGCAAATTTTTCCGGTATCACACATCTCTCTTTTGTCATAAGATTGCCTGATGACAAAGAAATGTGTCAGCATTATAAGACTATTAATTATTTTAATGTCTGCGAAAGACAACTCGCATTATGCAATTGTACTATATATATATATATATTTCACTTCTCTAACATCTATAGTTTCAAATATTTTATTATAAAATATTGTTATGAAAGTTGTAGCATTGATTTGCACCAAAATCACATCAAATTAAAATTGTTTTTGGATTAAAATTTAGACCCGACCGTCTTTCATGTGTTCCTTATTTTTTCTTTGAATTTTCTTGAAATTCTTTGTAATTAGTATTTCAAGATTTTGTTTGAAATTAATGCTTCATTTTCTATACGCGACGCAATTAAATTCATAAAAGAGTTGCATGCGTCGCGCTGTTCTTTTCATGCATCGAAGTTATCGCGATGACAGGCAGAAGCGAAAGTGCAATTCGCCGATTACGAGATGCGTCCCCTCATATAATCGCGCATGACAATATATCGCCGTGCACACATATATCCTCTCTCTTTCTCTCTCTATCTTTCGCAGAAACCAACGCGTATTATAAATTTGCCGTGCGCTAGCATTAGCGATTATTCTTGCGCTCGGCAATATAATGGAACGCCGATTAGTTCGAGATAAGCGGATTAATTGTCTGCGGATTTCGTTCCGCCGGCGTTTTTGCAGCGATGCGTGAAAATCACTTTACGCCTGTCAACCGTCGAAAGGGAAAAGCGTCGCGAGTGCTTTCTAAACACTCCGATCAGCGAGATTAGCTCTTATCGTAGGGCATCTAATTAACAAGCTACTTGACGCGACTCGAAATCACCTTCACTGTAGTATAAATATCGATAATTCAAATGTCTCACCGTACTTGATATAATTAGGATTTGCATGTGAAGGTTCTAATTATCTTAGCTAATATATGCGAGCTATTCTGTATGTATTCACTTGATTTTTTCTAGAAATATTTGCGGTCTAAATCTAAAAAATCTTTCAAATAAGGTTTAATGAATATTGAAAAAAGAGAATTAAAGAACATTTAATGTTTAATATTTTATTTGAATAAGAGGGATAATTATTAATTACGATGTATTTAAAAAGTAAAATCTGATTAATCTTATAACGGTAAACTATCCTGGATGCATAATCGCAAACTTGTCGAACAATTATATGCAAGTTTACATACAATCGAGGACGAGAGTATAAAATAAATCTGTCTAAAGCCTGAGCATAATCGTACGGAACAACCGTTAGCAATTGATAAAGTTATGATTGCTCTGTAGGCTTAAGGTATATTATTAGATTCGATAATTAACCGTTTACGACATTTGAGGAGGTGCATGGCAAATAAAGCGATAGATGAATGAAAACCCGCGATCAATCGTTCATGGGCGTTTCAAATAAATATTTGAGTGTCGAGTCATAAAGAATCAAATGGCGTTCGATATGAAATATCGTCATGGAATAATAGCGACTTAATAACACTATGTAAATTACATGTATTTACAGTTAGCTCGTACAATTCACGAAAAATCTATCTTAATTCGATCTCCGGCTGGGTAGCCGTTAGCTTAATTGATCCTCGATAACCAGGCTAAATGCAATGTAGAATTTCGCCTTTTTCCGATATCATTGCTGTGTAATTGATATCACGCCGACTTATGGGCGTGTGAATGACCAGCAGCCTTACACTTCCCATAATAAGAATTTGGCGTTACCTATGATGAGTCATAGAAACAAAGTGGAACACAAATACTTTTGACGTTTAACGAGACAAAATCGTCTTGACGAATAAAATTAAAAATAGAAAAAGCGTTTGCTTTTCGTTTATTTCTATTAATAAGACAAAAATGACCCGAAAAAATATGATCAATAAAGAATACAAATAGTATCAAAGATATTAATCAAAGAATTGCTGTTTTAATTATCAAGCTAAAAAAACATAAGAAAAAAAATTTTTTTTAAATAATATCTAATATATGTATATATTAGAATTTTACATATATGTTTCTGATAAAATATTTTTCATTTCTTTGCCTTCTGTTAGAAATATTTGCTTCATTTTTTTTACACACGGTCTAATGAGTATACACATGAGCATTTGTTGGTCAGGTGGGCGCCAATTAAAGAGACGAGAGATTTCTCGGAGAGTTAACGCAACGTCGGTCGGTGTAAACGGCATCATTCACGAATGTATTTAGATCGCGCTGAGATCGGACGTCCCCGGACCCCTCTGTCCCCCTGGTCCAGATTTATTATCCAGCGGGACGTAGGCAGATCGCCCACCACCGTCGCCGGACCCCACGGCTACCCACGCATTTCTCATTCGCCGATACCTATTTAGTAGCATATCGGGGGTTGCCTCGGGTTAGATGGCTTGCCGCGCACGAGTTCGGCCCCATTGTGCTATTAAAACACACTGTAAAAATTTCTAAAAACTCAGACACATTTTTGCCTATTCCCTAATTTATTATATTATTAAATTTCCCAATAGAAATAGACAGAATTAAATATATCAGAAACTATAAATAATAAATAACAAATTTAAAAAGTTTAAAAAGAATATTAAATATTTCATATTTATTACATCTATTAATTATAATTAAATTACTAATTATATA
>NW_021849866.1:727704-744443 GCF_003651465.1 Formica exsecta | reverse complement strand
TTTTAATGTGTTATGCTGAAAAAATTAATTTGGATTATAGAAATTTTGCCAAGATAAAATTATGTACATTAAAATAAGAAACTATTACATTACTAATATTAACTATTAATTATATTATTTTGCTTAAAATGTGAGGCTTCTATTTAAAAATTCTTCTTTCCAGCAAAGTTTTCATTTCTCAATCGTGCTTTGCTATATTTTTACTGCGTGATAGCTACGCCGCTGTTCGAGAGAAGCCTAAAGACTTTTTCTCGCCCATGTATTCTTTTTACGCGTTATCCAAGAGATTGAGAAACGCTCGTTTTACGGATAATCGGGACAAAGAGCAAAATCGAGAGGTTTATAGATCGTACGTATTCATTGTATGGTTTTTTTTTTGCATTATTTATTTGCAGTGTGCGAATGGTAAAATCGATAATAAAACGTGCTACTCTTGTCGACGTGTACTTTATCGTAATCGATGACTTTTTATGCGATATTTGCGGTAGTTGCGTGCGCAGTTTCACTTTTGCAAAGTAATCTTAAATGGCAGCATCATTGTTTGCATTTCATTCGTACTTCTGGTACTTTCAGCTTCATTTATTTATTACATAAATAAATCACACAAAAAGAATTAATGGAAAATTTACTGTAAGAGTTATTGTAAAAGATTAAAATTTATTTCGTTATTTTGAATAGAATATACAGATTTTAGTCGTATAGATCTTATAAAAAAAAAATACAGTGTTAACTTTTATAACGTAATTATAAATTATTTATTCTGGCTAAAGTATTAAAGATACACGTGTCTGAAATCCTGGGAATCACTTATGGCCTTGTTTCACGGAGGCGTTAATTATTTTCCGCGTGAGAGACAAATGACGTTCATCATTTGCTACGCGAATCAAATATTTCGCATAAATATCCAACATTATATCTGCGAGAGAATCATTCTTATGCCTGCTGTCTTACGTAATCCGATTTCTTGCGCAATTTCTGCGTCAATTAGGGCAAGGTAAAAAGCGTCTCGGTAGAAATATCGCGATTTATGTACTTAGCTGAAGCTTTTCCGTGGCTGTTTAAAGATCTAGTCATCAGTCGATCCGATTTACATGCAAATAGCATCCATTTTAACGGCAGTATCTCATTGTCAACCGCTGGTAATAGAAGGCGATGACGCAACCTGTGACATAACATCGAACTCGCCAGTCGCGTCGTAGCGATGAGAAAATTTGCAGAACGTTCGTAAATCGCGGTCTAATGCTGTGTATTGTGTGTATATTTATGTCTCAAATTATATATTTTTTTAAACATATAACGTTTATTAATGTATAATATTCTTTTAATCCATCTCGTATATTTTTTTTTTAATATTTGTTTGTAGTATATCATTTTTTTTATTATAGAGCCGAGTCAATGCAAATTTTTCCGGTATCACACATCTCTCTTTTGTCATAAGATTGCCTGATGACAAAGAAATGTGTCAGCATTATAAGACTATTAATTATTTTAATGTCTGCGAAAGACAACTCGCATTATGCAATTGTACTATATATATATATATATTTCACTTCTCTAACATCTATAGTTTCAAATATTTTATTATAAAATATTGTTATGAAAGTTGTAGCATTGATTTGCACCAAAATCACATCAAATTAAAATTGTTTTTGGATTAAAATTTAGACCCGACCGTCTTTCATGTGTTCCTTATTTTTTCTTTGAATTTTCTTGAAATTCTTTGTAATTAGTATTTCAAGATTTTGTTTGAAATTAATGCTTCATTTTCTATACGCGACGCAATTAAATTCATAAAAGAGTTGCATGCGTCGCGCTGTTCTTTTCATGCATCGAAGTTATCGCGATGACAGGCAGAAGCGAAAGTGCAATTCGCCGATTACGAGATGCGTCCCCTCATATAATCGCGCATGACAATATATCGCCGTGCACACATATATCCTCTCTCTTTCTCTCTCTATCTTTCGCAGAAACCAACGCGTATTATAAATTTGCCGTGCGCGAGCATTAGCGATTATTCTTGCGCTCGGCAATATAATGGAACGCCGATTAGTTCGAGATAAGCGGATTAATTGTCTGCGGATTTCGTTCCGCCGGCGTTTTTGCAGCGATGCGTGAAAATCACTTTACGCCTGTCAACCGTCGAAAGGGAAAAGCGTCGCGAGTGCTTTCTAAACACTCCGATCAGCGAGATTAGCTCTTATCGTAGGGCATCTAATTAACAAGCTACTTGACGCGACTCGAAATCACCTTCACTGTAGTATAAATATCGATAATTCAAATGTCTCACCGTACTTGATATAATTAGGATTTGCATGTGAAGGTTCTAATTATCTTAGCTAATATATGCGAGCTATTCTGTATGTATTCACTTGATTTTTTCTAGAAATATTTGCGGTCTAAATCTAAAAAATCTTTCAAATAAGGTTTAATGAATATTGAAAAAAGAGAATTAAAGAACATTTAATGTTTAACATTTTATTTGAATAAGAGGGATAATTATTAATTACGATGTATTTAAAAAGTAAAATCTGATTAATCTTATAACGGTAAACTATCCTGGATGCATAATCGCAAACTTGTCGAACAATTATATGCAAGTTTACATACAATCGAGGACGAGAGTATGAAATAAATCTGTCTAAAGCCTGAGCATAATCGTACGGAACAACCGTTAGCAATTGATAAAGTTATGATTGCTCTGTAGGCTTAAGGTATATTATTAGATTCGATAATTAACCGTTTACGACATTTGAGGAGGTGCATGGCAAATAAAGCGATAGATGAATGAAAACCCGCGATCAATCGTTCATGGGCGTTTCAAATAAATATTTGAGTGTCGAGTCATAAAGAATCAAATGGCGTTCGATATGAAATATCGTCATGGAATAATAGCGACTTAATAACACTATGTAAATTACATGTATTTACAGTTAGCTCGTACAATTCACGAAAAATCTATCTTAATTCGATCTCCGGCTGGGTAGCCGTTAGCTTAATTGATCCTCGATAACCAGGCTAAATGCAATGTAGAATTTCGCCTTTTTCCGATATCATTGCTGTGTAATTGATATCACGCCGACTTATGGGCGTGTGAATGACCAGCAGCCTTACACTTCCCATAATAAGAATTTGGCGTTACCTATGATGAGTCATAGAAACAAAGTGGAACACAAATACTTTTGACGTTTAACGAGACAAAATCGTCTTGACGAATAAAATTAAAAATAGAAAAAGCGTTTGCTTTTCGTTTATTTCTATTAATAAGACAAAAATGACCCGAAAAAATATGATCAATAAAGAATACAAATAGTATCAAAGATATTAATCAAAGAATTGCTGTTTTAATTATCAAGCTAAAAAAACATAAGAAAAAAAATTTTTTTTAAATAATATCTAATATATGTATATATTAGAATTTTACATATATGTTTCTGATAAAATATTTTTCATTTCTTTGCCTTCTGTTAGAAATATTTGCTTCATTTTTTTTACACACGGTCTAATGAGTATACACATGAGCATTTGTTGGTCAGGTGGGCGCCAATTAAAGAGACGAGAGATTTCTCGGAGAGTTAACGCAACGTCGGTCGGTGTAAACGGCATCATTCACGAATGTATTTAGATCGCGCTGAGATCGGACGTCCCCGGACCCCTCAGTCCCCCTGGTCCAGATTTATTATCCAGCGGGACGTAGGCAGATCGCCCACCACCGTCGCCGGACCCCACGGCTACCCACGCATTTCTCATTCGCCGATACCTATTTAGTAGCATATCGGGGGTTGCCTCGGGTTAGATGGCTTGCCGCGCACGAGTTCGGCCCCATTGTGCTATTAAAACACACTGTAAAAATTTCTAAAAACTCAGACACATTTTTGCCTATTCCCTAATTTATTATATTATTAAATTTCCCAATAGAAATAGACAGAATTAAATATATCAGAAACTATAAATAATAAATAACAAATTTAAAAAGTTTAAAAAGAATATTAAATATTTCATATTTATTACATCTATTAATTATAATTAAATTACTAATTATATATATTAATATTTAATATATATTTCAAAATTCCATTTAAACCATTTATATTTAAATTTTCTCAATCACACCATTGCAGTTTTTAATCTCTTAATACTATTAATATGCATCGCAATTTATTTAATTGGAAGACACATTTCTGAGTTTTCAGATTTGAAAGAAATTTCAGACAATCTGTCTTAATAATCTGAAAGTCGTTTTTCTAAAAGTTCAGAAGAGTTTATCTAAGAATTGAAGCGTGTCTGAAAATTCAGACAGCATTCTGTGCGTGTCCGCAAAAAAACTGCAGATTTTTTTTTCGAAATCAAAATGTAAGCAATGCGCGAACGTGCGTTTTTGCTCTAAATAGCTCTTGTGGCGAGACATTTTGTTGTTGTAGTATAAAGTCGTATCTAGTTCCAAGTACCGAGTGCATCCGTAGCATTTAGTTCGTCATTATATAAAGATTCTCGTATAAAAGCGCGCGTTTATTTCCTTTCAAAATATTTTCAAAAAGAGATCTCTCTACTTAAGAATATTATCTCAATGATTGTGAGAAGACATTGCAATTGTAATTCCATTGGATATAAATGAATGTTCAAACGAGTCTTCAAATATATAGATAAATAGAGGATTAATATAGAGAACGCATTAATTATTTTATGCTTTATATACATAGCATTACTTTTGACAAGTGCATAAAGCTATATAAAACACGTTACGAAATCTTATTTCTCCGTCCATTACAAATATTTTGCTCCAAAATTCGACTTGTGCGATTTCAAATTTCCATATCTGCATTTGTATCAAAAATTAAAAGTCTAATAAAATGAAATTTACAGCGATATCGAAAAAATAATTAAAATAAAAAATAGCTGAATAAAAGAAAAAGGCTTTAGCCTCATCAATCTCGAACACACGATCCCGGACAACCTGTCACTCTAACATGATAACGCGGTAAATTCTAACATGTTCCCGTGTACGTGACAAGCTTCTTCCCGGATAACCGACAAATATATGCGTGTGTACACGCACCGCTAGATATGCTCGACAAGGATCGAAAAGCGGCGCCAACTCAGCAGGTTAACCCACACACGCACGACGATCGACCGATCGCGTCATCTTCTTATATCTTCGATGACGTCACGCGCGCATGTTGCGGCGAACAGGGCAGGGCAGGGTTAAAGACCTCGAAATATCAGCTCCGGAGACCCCCCCCCCTGCTCTCGATTAATCCGGCTTGAGAATTAATTTCACGTTGGCATGGCACGCGTGGCCGTTCGTTTCGGCAAAAATGGATCGCGCGCGCGCGCGCATACCTACTTTAACTCTCGTGATCGAGAGGAGGTATTATAATCCCCCCTTGGCTCTTGTCAAGTTAATCGCCATTTCAAAGTCATAACGTATTATTATCCGGCACAAACATTATACATACGGTATACACACCGATGTTGCAATGCTCTCCGTATCTATGGTAAATTATATTCATTTCGTATATAATTATAACAAAAGACGGAAAGGGGGGGGGGGAGAGGTGAATGTGTTATTACCCAAAATTCGACATACGGCGATACATATTACGTCGCGAGGATATATAATAACACACTCGCCATCGTATTCATATTTACCATGTGCAATAATGCCGCGTGACAAGTGTAATTTGCATATAATTTGTCAGGTTTCACCCGAGGAGACCGCGTTTACCGCGTGCCATCTCTCATTTCACGAGAATCGCAAAGGAGTTTCCATTAGTAGATGTGCATATATATATATATATCAAGGGAGAGAGGGAGGGAGAGGGGGAAAGAGACTGAGATGGAGTTTCCTCAAGTTATTTATTAGGCAAATCGCACGCGGTACCGTTAATCGCACTGCGGATTATTCGCTATGTAATTTCTATCTCCTCGGCGCGATTTCAAACGTTAAGCGGTCTTAACGGAACACATAAACTTCTCGTTTCCACGCGACCGATCCTCGGCTGCTAACCGGACTTCGATACTGGCGGCGATCGATAATTACGATTCACCGCCGGTGACGGAATAATCTGTCAGTGTCGATAATTGTAATGATTACGCGCCCGCGTCGCCTAACGCAAACAAGCCTGCCGTCTTTCGATCTTTTTTTCGCCGGACGCGGCGTTCCTTTTTCTTTATACCTACGCGACTACTCGCGAGGACAACGCCTCGGGCGGCAATAAAATAATTAGCGAATAAAGAGTGTCTCGAGCGCGCGTGCAACGAACGAGAGAGCGTATTGATCGAGAGCGAGGCTCGCGTGATGCGTGTGATACTCAGGACGAAACGCCTCATCATTCCATCACGGCGACATTAAAGTGTCATTTACATAACAATTAATTGCTCAGAGACGCGTGTCGTAAACTCGCTCTAGAGAATCTACAGTTTTCGACCATACACGTTGCGTTACCGAGGGTATGTAATGTATACAAATACACGAATCGCATGCACGGGACACGCGAACCTGACGTGAACTCTCTTGAGACCGAGCGATTTGCACGATCGTTACGTAATACGTGCGCGTGACAGATAACGGAGAAAAATCGTCGCGCCGATTCCGCGCCATTGCTTGTCGGAGTCTTATTTTTTTAATAATCGAAGAATGCATTGCGAGTGATATAGTTTTTGACATCTATATTAAAAATATTTACTGCTGTTCTCATTAGCATGTCAATTTCGGAGACATGAGAAACCCGGAATACCTGCCTGAATTAGAATTGAATCGGTAAACGGAAGAAAAATCCAATTACGTCATTTGAATAAAATTATTGTCTTTTCTTATGCGATAATTTTTCGTTCGAAAAACAGCATTGTTTGGACAAAGAAACTCACGTAAAGCAAGAATATCTTCTTATTTTTCTAATAATCAAAGAATATGTTGCGATCTCTTTTAGCTTATTAATATATTTGGAATATTTTTGAATAAAACTCTACGGAAACAAATAACGTTTAAAATTTAAAATTTAAATCAGAAATGCATAGTTAGTATTAGTATTAGTAGAATTAAAAACTTGTACTTCGATTAGTTACATTCCGCATTCTTAGCTTTGAATTGATAATACACCAAGGCAGCCATCAGATAATTGTAATTCAAATATATGTTTATGTGAACATAAAAATTTTAATAATGGATTCTTTAATGAATCCTTGAAGAAACGACGTCACAATCTGTTCAGATTAATAAAAAATGCATGATAGTATATTTATCTTGTATAATAAATATCTGCATATTTTTTCTAAATATGCATAAATATGCTTTATAAGATTGAAAAAATAGATAAATATATACCAAAATTTATATTATATTATGTAAGGCTAAATTTTTTCGGAACGTCTTATACTTTTGCTTATAATATTGTTTATAATTATTGTCAATTATTTGGAAATTTTTTACTTTGAGCATAGACATTTATATTTTCACAATCTAATATTTTTTATACATACAGCTTTCGATCTTTGCAAATACAAATATTGCAAATGCCGCGTGTTTGCGCGAGGCATCCCTAAGGGACAGGGATAAAAATCCTGCGAGCGCCCAGTGCGATTTACGCCCACAGCGACGTGAAGCTGCGCGACCGCCCTGGCCGGCGATAATTAGCGCGTGTGACGGAACGATCCGTCATCATCGATAATTATGACAATTACGAGAGAACGCTTGAGAGCGCTAGAGAGAGAGAGAGAGAGAGAGAGAGGATGAGGCAGGCGTTGCGTGCGTTAATGCGTCCGGGCGCGCCGCGCACCGTCCGATTGGCGCGTCCGTCGGGCTTAATTGCGACTAAGCTACGAAACGTCGATAAACGATCGCAACAACCGGGCGCCGCGACAAGCGTCTTAAATCAACGGCGGCTAACGTCCGATACGGCCGATGATAGTTCCCGGCGTAGCGCGCGCGAGCGCGATTCTTTATCTGCGTTCGCGCTCTCGCTTATATACCGCTCGTGCGTAGCGTTGCATTTGCGTGCCACGCTCATCCATTTCTGCGACCGGCGACCGGCTCTCTTTCTCTTCTCCTCTTTATTTATTCCCCTCTTTCTCTCTCTCTCTCTCTCTCTCTCTCTCTCTCTCTCTAGCTCTCTGTCTGCCGGCGAACGCAAGACGACGAGATTGTTATTGCTGTAATTTCGTCCGGCTGGATTTCCTATCTCGTATACGTACCGGGAATTGATGCTGCATTAATCAAAGTATGTATTCCTCCGATGATAACACCGACTCGATTCGTCGTCGTCGTCGTTTATGTGACTGTCGGACGCGATTGGCGATTACGCGTACCGCGCCGAGCAGCAACGGTCACGAGATTATAATAATTTGCCCACTGTTTAAACGCGATACGAGTTATAAGCGAAAGAAAGATCTATTCGTTCTCGAGAAAGTTGAAAAAGAAGAAAACAATGATTAATTTTAGTAGATTTTATTCACAGATGCTTTTTTCAACCTCTTCATCCATTTCTCAAACTCATTTAGATTCAATTAATCAAGCCATTATATGATATCCTATTTGAGCTTTTTAAATTGGATATAAAATAAATATGAGATGTATAATACACAATGTTAATGTTGATATATCGAATCGGGACCTTTTATTTTTTCAAAAATTAAATTTACGCAAAATTGTTTATCGTTAGTCAGATTGCCTCGAAAATCATTTTGTCTTGTCGTTTGCGTTTATATTTATACTAGATGAAAAACTCTCTTTACCAATCAATGACCAATCTTCATTAACCAAATAACAAATATTTAACTAATTATTTAACAATTGCTTTTATCTCGTATAACAAAATTTTAGTTACTGAATAAAAATTTATTTGTTTCGGTATTAAAATGATGATCAAAATAATCTTTTTATAATACAAGAGAAGAAATATTAGAAACAGAGTAGTATTTTAAAGACAAATAGATAAAAAAAAAAAAAATAATCAAAAATAATATACGTGATGGTTTTACAAAAATAGAATATCTAAGAAAAGAAAAATACAGATTTTGATTTAAAAAATTAGTCAAAAGAGAAATAAAAAAACTAGCAATTTTGTAGTTCGCTAATTGAAATGTTCACGCAAATTCTCCCCATCGATGTTACCACGACAAGTGGATTATCTACAAATTATCACAGCGACTGGGCGTAATTAATACCTTATCAAATTCGCAGTGGCATTTCACTCGAGTGCATAAGATTCTCCCCCGCATTGACTAATACCCACGCAACTATTTGTACGTGTAAATTCAAAAAGAAAAAGATTACTATATTAAACAAACTTAAAAAATTGTATTTAATAAATAAAAATATTTATATTAAAAAATTTAGAAATAATTACTTAATACAATAGGTTAAATAAACAATATAAAATTTTTCACAATTGTTAATGGTTGTGGAATGATAAAAATAGTAATAATTATCTTAAATTATTATATATTATAAAGATTATGATAAATATTATTTCAAACAATTGTTCAGTATTAGATAAAAATCGTTAATAAAATCGAGACAAGACAATATGAGACGAGATTTTTGCTAGATTCGCTCAAGACAAGATTTAATTTCCAAAAATTTTCAAAACCAATATAATACTTTTACAAATATTGTCTTGTCTTAAGTCTTAAATCAACCCTAGTACTTAGAGTCTTTCTCTCGTGATCTATGTATTTATCCTTTATTCAACTATCTAAACGCTGTAAACCGCATGTTATAGCTCGCACAGGTTCAATAGCGTTTGGTGTCGACTTAGTTGGTCATCGTCTCGTGATAAGGACGGCGCTTTCCGAGATGCCTCTCCGTTATTTCTGCCTTCCATGTCGCAAAATATTTTATATTCTCCCAAGAATTTTCATGATACTCGGATACCGTCAAACATAGAATTTCCGTTATCCTTTACGTGTGCTGTTAAACTCATCTTTACACGCTTATCTTGTTCCGCTGTTCCCTTTTTTAATTGATATAGTTTTGAATATAAATTTAAAACACTGAAACATATATCTTATACGATACAAAACTTTATATCGTATAAGATGTTGTTTCCAGAACTTATTGTTAGAATCAGAGTTTAAAATAATATTATATAGATATATAATACAAAAAAGCATGAGTATTGCAATTGAAGATTTTAAATTATTTATTAACATTTCACTCGAGTGCATAAGATTCTCCCCCGCATTGACTAATACCCACGCAACTTTTACTTAAACATTTCTTAACCTCGTCGATCGGTCCACGCTGTAGTTAATGAGTAACGACGAAGGCCGCGATAGAGACGTATCTGCTTGCGTACTCGCGTTCCCTCATTCATTATTATATAATTCCACGTTAAGAGAGAAGTCGCGTCCCCCCTTCCTCCCCTTCCGCTCTCCCGGGAACAGTCTGACATGACGCCGATCGTCGGCATGCTAATCTCACTACCTGCCGCGTGTGCGCGCGCACGAGAGAGTAATTAAATGCGTACGAGGGGAGAAAACATTTTCTCGACGATAACGAACGTCCCGCCGTAAATTACAAGAGCGAGCGAAAATCATGGTCGACGGCCGAGACCTTTCGCTGTCTCTTCGCGAGAAGCGGAACCGAGAAGCCCACCGTCGTCCCACTATTTTACAGAATACGTATGTACACTCGAATGCATTATTTGAAGAGATGACACATAAAGAGCGCCATATGCTAAACCTTATTTCGTTCGTTGAAAATTCTTACCTACGATGTTCTTATAATAATGCTGTAAAAGATAAGATGGTTTAATTTGTAAAAATATTTATATTATGTAAATAAAATTGTGATGATATATTCTTTCTCTTTCTAAAATATGTAAATTTTGCTATTTATAACATTTATATTTAAATCTGCTAAATTAAAGTAAAAAAGAAAAAATTCTAATTTTTTAAATCTTTTTTGTTATTTATTTGACACGCGGTGTGCTCTTTAAATTATATATTACAATTATGGGTAGACACACAACAAAGAAACATACACTTTCGGCGAACGCATTAATGCACTTGACAGTTCTGAATTATTCAAAATTAAAGAAGTGCCGTCTTTAGTCTAAGTAGACAACGGAGAATGTCTCATTCGATATACCTGTCCCAGTTGAATTTATGCACTCGAATGTACGCAACCTATGCACACGAAGAGTATGACACCGGCCTTAATCTCGTTACGCAGATGGTGCCCACATGTGAAAGCGACCCCGTGCACTCGAGTGAATCAGCGTGACGTGCCACCGCGAATTTTATAAGGTATTAATTACGCCGAGTTGCTGCGATTTGTAGATTATCCACTTGTCACGGTAGCATCAATGGGAAGATAAATATTTCAATTAGCGAATTTAAAAAATTGCTGCTTTTTTCAATTCTCCTTTGATTAATTTTTTAAAATCAAAATCTGTATTTTCCTTTTCTTGAATATTCTATTTTCGTGAAAATCATATTATTTTTGATGTATATTATTTTTGATTATTTTTTTTTTATTTATTTTTCTTTAAAATACTAATTTGTTTTTAACGTTTCTTCTCTTATATTATAAGATGATTATTTTGTTCATCATTTTAATACGCCGAGACAAATAAATTTTTATTCAGTAACTAAAACTTTTTTATGTGAGATAAAAGCAATCGTTAAATAATTAGTAAAATATTTGTACTTTTTGCGCTAATAAAAGCACTCGTATATTTTAATATTTAAATATTTGGGATATACGTATATCAATATTTATAACAAAATTTTTAATCTTGTCAAATAGAAAAAATTACGCATTGATCATCACTTTTTTCTTTATGTAAGCAAACGACATAAGAGAAGGGAGGCAACCGACAGAATTATTTGTACAACAAAAGAGCGCTTTCACTCGACTGGTCCATGTTACATACAACTGGCTCGAATTGCAAAACGCCTGTCGTGACGGACTTTTAAAAAGGTTAATGGCACGCATGTAGGACGTATTTTCGTTATTGAGTTATTTGCTCGAGTGCTCCGACAACGTACAATCGTGATGACCGCCTTTCGCTCGTTGAAATGCGTCCGATATAACCAATAAGTTTTTATAGGTCTCGTGTAGGAGGTGTGATTGTGCATATAACATGGAACGTAGCTTGTCGTTTTGCTATCATCGTCATTTCACCAGACTCGATCGTACTTAAAAGTATGCAAATGTGATTTATTAAACAATTGATAAATTTATTAAATTTATTAAAAATTTGCATTACATATTTTTCATCAAGCTATTTGTTCAGGTGTAATTTAAGAAACTATTTCACACTTTCTCAGCGCTAAGCTATATACAAACTAGTTGAAACAGAGTGTCATTCCGAGTTTCATCGTGCATATTCATAAAATTGCGCAAACGGATGAACGTGAAATTGCTCAAGCGGATTGCGCGCTATGAAAATTGATCATTGCGATATTCCGCAATTTGAGATACCATACGAAGTGCCACTCTCGCTCACGTAAAATACCAAGGCTGTTAGATCACGATCATGTTTAGTCTTCGATTTTATTTCGGGCTATTTTGCGCCTCGACTGCGTTTCTCGTCCGGGTTATGCTAATTCAAAGGCCCGATATAGTATTAAATCACGATGCCAGATTTGCGTTTATTCAGCGTGGTGTGCAAAACACATACATCGGCACACATAACGCGTGGATAACAGATGCTTGAGAGAAAGAGAGAAAGAGAGAGAAGCACGCGAACCAAGAAGCATATTTATCGTTTTGTCCGTTTTTCATTCGACACCGACGAGATTCCGAGAATTAGACGCACGTGGAGCGCGATCGTTTCTTTGAGAAACCAGTTATGTATCGCGACTACATGAGTTCTGCTTCCATCACGAGAAAACAGATTCGGCTATTAAGCGGCCGATCCTCTCTATCCTGCGTTTTAATCTCGGGCCACTTCAAGTAAACGCGCATCGGCGTCTTTTCTTCCATTATCTCGCGGTCCCCTATATCTAACGACTTCCGATAAACGATGAGACGAAAGGTGATGAACCGCGGAGAGAGAGAAGATCGAGCAGAGGACCCCTCCTTTTCGTGCATGGTTCGCGGTAAATGAATTTCAGTTTTTATTAGACTCATTAAGCGAAAGTTTCGGCTATTAGTGTTATCGTCGTGTAATATTCGCGAATGTGGGAAGGAAAAGATGATAGTAGGCTTAATATATAATTCAGAGAAATAATAATAATAATATCCATATTTGTCCGTATCGCGCATATCTATTTTAGTATGACTACTATTTCGTTATTTATTAAGCCACTTGTCATTCAAACAAGCTAAATATAACAACATATACTATATATTCAAACGAGATTTAATAACTATCTTAGAATAGCCCAAAATTTCAACTAGAAAATTTTAATGTGTCCAAAAAAAATATAATTTATTTAGAAATAAAACTTATTGTTAGTAAATAATATTTAATTAAAAATAGATAGCAAACGCACACAAAATGTAAAATGTTAACGAATACTATTTGATAAATAAATAAAGAAATGCCTTCACACACATTATTTCTTGCAACCTGAATATGTAACAATTTATTGACATGTGTCTTGCTCTAATTAATTTAATTAAATTATGTTTGCTTTAATAATATTTCACTAATATTATGTTAATATTTCAACGCAAAATGGATGCAAATTTCATAGTAATTCGAAATAAATTTTGTGTAAAATCAACATATTTTTAATGTTAAAATTAACTTAGAAAAAGAATTATTGACGGTCTGTAGTTACTCTCACTCCTATTGTATAATAAAATCAACATTTTTTAATGTTTTTAATGTTAACATTTTTAAATTTCTTGTAAATTTGGATAGATAAATCCTGTCACTAATAATACGGGACATATCTATCGTACAAAATTAAAAATATGTGCTCATTGTGTTATTTTTACACTTTTTTCAATTGTTTTAATAATTTAACATTTCAGAGTTCAATTAACACAACAGCAAATATTAAATGAGCACATGAATTTTGTTAAATATTTGACACAAAAATTTTAACCGACATATTTTTTACCAAAAAAACATAAATTTTCCAACTGTGTAATTTCCTGATTCTGGTTCTTATTGAAAAGACAACTTAGGTTTCGGATTCGCGCGAGTTCGCTTGGTGTTCTTAAACCGTTATCGCTTCGTGCGATCTAACGACCGGCAATAAAGGAAAAGAGGAAAGGGTTAAAGACAAGTATATACGCGGCAAGACCAGACAGATCGCGAGAAAGACTCCTCGCGAGAGAGGAGAGGATCTTCTTCCGAGCGAAATGTCAAGAAGCAGACGGTTAATTCTCAGCATTTACCGAGGCAGCAGCCTGACCCAACTATTCATTAGACGGGAGTGCAGGTTGTATTCTCTCGTAGTTTCTCGTGTTCTCTTCCCCGTCGCTCGATGCAACAGAAGGACTCGAGAGGAAGGGAGAGTACGAGAAGAGAGAGGGAGAGGTTGTGCAACCCGGCTCGATTCACTTATCACGTCCTCCGCAGAAACGAGACCCCGATCGAGCTACAAACATGTTGCAGCGAGAGCTGATGTAGCAAGGTGCACTTACGCCGATCACCTTTTCGGCAACCGCGAGAGAGAGAGAGTTTCCGGCAGAGCCAACGAGCGTTGCTCGATTTTACAAAGTTGTAATTTTCGTCAAGATTCGATTGTTGGACGAATTCAATTCAAACGGGAATCGGAGATTTAACAATTACATTGCATTCTCGGAGATCCGACCTTTCGGAAAATCACTGTTTTTTTTTTTGTTTTTTTTTTTGCCACAGCAAATAGCTTTAAAAAAATCACGAAATTACTTCATCTTATAATCACAGATGGTTTTTGAAATCATACTTATACTAAAGTTCAAAAGTACAGAAACATGTATTTTGTAAGTTGAAATTAAATAAAATGAAATACGTTTTTATCATATTCGTAATAATATTGAGCGGCATTGATAGAGGATGGCAAAATATTGAAGGGATCTATGTATTGTATGAGTTAGATAAATCTGTCCTATCCATCTTTACGATTGCATCGCCAGTAATTTTATTCATGAAGAATATCGACGACTGAGGGAAAAAGACGATAATGAACGGTGAATTGGAGGAAGCAAAGACAGAGATACAGTCCACTTTCACTCCGTTGGCTCTGATCGTCGTCGTTTATCTGATCGATAATAATCTGCGTCTCACGTAACTTCCGGCAAATTCCGCAGTTCGCTATTTCATGCACTTTATCGGTGAAAATCGCACTGGATACATGCTAATAATTCTATTTGCTTGTTTTCTCAATAGGCAAAAGAAAGGTACACACAGAGATAGAGAGAAAGATAGAGAGATAGTGCGTGTGTGTGATTACGCTTATCATTAATTTAATTTTAGATCGTTCTATTTCAACGATCATAATGTTGGAAAAGAAGAATTTCATGGATCGATGGATAAATTTAAATGAAGCAATTTAGCGATCTATTTACATAGTAGATTTGCATATATATAGATGAATCTAGCGATCTAGAGATAATTTATATATTTATAGATTAATAACAACTTCGATTAGTTAAGATTTTTCTTTAGTGATAGATATGAAGATATTTAATAAGGAAAATTATAGCAATTTCCTGAATTAACTATCACAAAAGGTAAATAGCAAATAAAATCTTGAATCGATTCCGCAAACAATAATATATTTAATTTACGACTTAATTGTTGAACTATTTGTCATTAAACATTCAGAAAATTTGCAATGATTTTTATATTCCATTCTAAATTATATTTCTTCCATCAAATTCTCGCCCAGAAAAAGTTTAACGCGAGCTCTCTTTTTTGAAGAAAAATATTTTTGTGTTCACATCTTACAGTAAATATTTGTGATTGGGAAGGTTCAACTATTTTCTATTTAATTTCTTATAGGTAATGAAACGATTTGAGCATCAGATCTGCTGCTTCTTTCCGTTTGCATGACTGGCCGTCGTTTATTTGCCCATTCTTTCGTTTCGCCGATTGAACGAGCGAGAGTGGAGGATGAGAGAACCATTCTACATTTTGCTTCCTCCTCGTATGTCCTGCTTACTCGAGCGTTAATTTAATTAATAGTTAAAGACTCTTCCACATTCCAACGAGAGTACGCGGTCGTCACGGTGCCTGAGAATACTTATCGTCCCGATATTCGCTACCATCCCGATGCTCGGATTAATAATGCCGTGTGTAATGTTGTTAAATTATCGCTATCGTTAACGAAAATTATGACTGGAACTTGGACGATTTCCACTGGTATCGAATCTCTTTGCACACACGCGCATGCTATCTTATAATTAAAAATTCCTTCTTTCTTATCGGAGAAAAAGCGATATAATATAAATATGAATAAATAAAAATAGATGCATAAAATTTACCGTATCGTATAATTTAATTGTGAGAACATAATTTAGTATTACTTAATAACCGAGAATAGTATTATGTCACATGTGTGTGGTAAAGATCTACGGTAAAATTAAACGGATAAATTATAAAAAATTAACGCGCAAGTAAAATAATTTCAAACAATAAAAATCACAAAAAAGGTTCTAATAAATAATATAAAAAACACGCAGCGAAAAAAAGGCTTATGAGAGCCAAGCGTATAAGAGAGAAATAGCACGCAAATAAATATCTTTACAAAAAGTTCTTTAATTAAAAATAAAAAATAGACTCAAATAAATAACTCTAATAAATCTCTCTAATAAATAATATAAAATTAATATTAATAAATATATAATTAATTAA
>NW_021849866.1:724599-726650 GCF_003651465.1 Formica exsecta | reverse complement strand
GAATAAATATTAAAAGTTAGCTTTCTCTCTAATAATAATATAAAATTAACATTAATACATATTAATTAATAATTGAAAAAAATTAATTAAAGGATTTTTTGTAAAAATTTTTATTTGCGTGCTGTTGTTTCTTATTAGCCGGTTTTTTCCTGCGTGTTTTTTTATTCTAGTTTTATAATAATATTCGAAGGATCCCAAAATGCAAAATAATCGTGAAAAATAATGATGTAAAATATGACAAGGTATCGCACTCATGCTTCCTGCAACTTACTGTTGCCTGTCTATTGTCGACAAACAGTCGCCGATTTTCGGATAAAGGAGCGTTTCACCGAAGACGGTTTTTCACACGTCACCGCGCAAATCGGGCTACAATCGCGGCTAGTGACGCAACTCGTGTACGGTTTGCCCGACTTCCCACTCTTTTCGTACACGCTTTCGTACAATCGCGATGCCGTTAACGAGGGCCGCAATTAATAACTCCTTACGCGGAAGTCGTCGTCGCGTCTTATGCGTCTCTCTTACCGATGTATCGCGGGGTCTCTGTCTTCCGCTACCATTACAGCGGTGAAACGGCGATGGAAACGGAGCTGCGGAAGTTCTCTCCCGTATGTGCCGGTACCCCATTCACCTACACATCATTCAACAATAGCGAGCGTACGTTAATAGCGCGACGAGAGAGAGGAAACAAAAAAACCATCAAAAGCGTAGAATATAGAATGTTCCGCTAGCATTTCAATTGTGTCGAACTGTAGCTTGTTTAATTAATTTGGAGTATTATATAATATAATACGATATATGTGTATATAGAATATGTATATAGTTTTATTTTGTTTAATGGAATAATATATTTATTTCACTACAGTTTTGTAAGGTATTTAAATTCGATGTATGTAATATGTGTAATAAAATGAGATTTTAAATAGTTCATAAGATATTGTCTTGACGTGTTGCTTTTAGGTGTAAGTGGAAAAACAAAAAATATTTCCAATAAAAACTATCATGGACATAAAAAAAAATAATTGAAAATTTTTGTTTAAATCATTCTATGGATTTTAAAAACAATAACTTTTATTTAAAACATTTTTTATAATCCTATTACTTTTTAAAAAATAACTGAGTGTATATACTTAAATCAGATACACTGTACATATAAAATAAAAAAATAATAAAACAAAATAAAAAAATAAGATAAATTGTATGCAGTATTTAGAATCATTTTGACTTTCAATTTATGTCCCGAAGTGAAGTTCCACGTAATCGCGTAAATATATAATGAGGTGATCTCTTATAGGCGATTCGAAAGAACGAATAAAACATTTTCTCGCTTTCGTGTCGGGCGCAATCTGTTCCGGAGCAAAACAAACTCGCGTTCTAATCCGCGCACTACCGTTTCCGCCCGATCTTACTCATCGTCATGCACGCGTGTACGCACAGTACACGGGACGCGGATGTAAACGCTCGCAATCCTATATATCGCGGCGTTTCTTCACGCATATATACGCCTCTTTCACTCCGAGGCCTATAATTTGGCAGGCCCAAAGCGACAGATCTATAATCATTTCACGCTCTTCATATCCGGTACAATTGCGGGTACGCGCAACGGGACGTTCTCGTGAAACGCAGACAGTAGTAATAACCCCTGTAGCGATTCACTCACTTCTCATTTCCAAGTCAAGTACGAATGCTTATGCGCGAGAATGGTGTATTGATACTTTAAAGATATTACCACTTGTCACTATTACATAAATAAGATTAAATATTCAAATTTTCGAATTAACAGAAAAACGATCGCCAAGAATTACTGCATCACTTACGATTTGATTTTTTTGCAGGCCATTATTAATATTATTTATAAAAAAATATAATTTTCTTTTCTAGCGTAAAATTATAGAAATGTGAAGTTATGTTCAATAATTATTGCGTAATAATGTTTTTTTAAAAACTAAAATGGGTTTAAAAATAATTAAGAAAGAAAAGATTTTTTTCTCGATTCTTTATACGGTTACTTGATTTCTTGCTACTTATTTTACACAACTATATATATATATATA
>NW_021849866.1:721052-724388 GCF_003651465.1 Formica exsecta | reverse complement strand
ATATATAGTGATAAATATTTTGAGACTAATATCTGCTAATGGAATTTCTACTTCGATAATCAAGTGTGTCAACGATTCGATCATTACTTTCAAATCGGCCGCTGATATATTTGTACCATAATTCCCTTCGTTTGGCGATTCGAATCCAGAAGTATGTCGTCTGTGTCATAAACGCTTCTTGCCATCGCTATTCCATCGGCATAAAATTAACGATAATTAATAAGATTCCCTTCCTTTCCCCAGGCATCACGTTCACACAGTTGGAAAATTTGTTTTTTTGTTAAAAAATATGTCGGTTAAAATTTTTGTGTTAAATATTTAACACATTCATGTGTTAATTAAACATAGTACTGTTGTGTTAATCGAACTCAAATGTTAAATTATTAAAACAACTGAAGAAAAATGTAAAAATAATACAGTGTGCACATATTTTTAGTTTTATACAATAGATATGTTCCGTATTATTAATGACAGGATATATCTGTCCAAATTTACAGAAAAAAATGTTAATTTTATTTTACAATGGGAGTGAGAGTCACTACAGACAGTCAATAATTTTTCTTCCAAGTTAATTTTATCATTAAAAATGTGTTGATTTTACACAAAATTTCTTTCAAATTACTATAAAGTTTACATTCATTTTGCGTTGAAATATTAATATAGAATTAATGTCACCATTTAATATTCCATATTATTATGTTAAATTAACACAAAAATTTGCGTAGACCGTTTAGGACATGCGATATATGTTAAATTTAAGCCAAATTTTCCAACTGTGCACCGTAATTATCGTGCGTCACGTACAGTATTTTGACTCCGCGCATGGATTTAGCGATCGGTATGTTAATGACGTACGTCAATGGTCCAGCCTCGAATCCTTTTCTTCGAATATCGGTTTGCTTATACGGGCTCTATACGTACTCTTGCGCGCGCACTATGCGTATATGTATGAAAAATCGAAGTTGCTCGTAAAATTAAAGCCGCGGAGGAGATCGCGAATAAATCAAGCAGATTTACGGAGAGAAGTCAGGCCTGTATTACTTTTTCCCAGAAAATCACGTGGCCCCGCGTCCTCCGGCTACCGCCCAATCCCTACCGGCTATTATTTAGAATGATCGATGCCATCGTAATGGATGATATAAGCAATGCTTCCTCGAACGCTGATAGAAAAAAACGCGCCTCGACGATAAACGTCCTCTCGCGAAAATTAACCGCTTATACTTTGTACAGTGTCTTGTACGTCGTAGCGTCTATCTTTGCGTAAAATAATCACGCTTTTGTGTAAGCAACCGCGAAAGAAATTGATAGAGAAAGCTGAATATTTTTGATACTTTTTAATGTGACGCGTAAATCGTATTTTTTTCTTTTATATATATTATCGCTTACAAGAAAAGCAAAGATGCGACGATAAGAAACGGTAAAATTTCTTATCGATATTATTTCTTGTAAAATAAACCTAATAATTTATGTATTTTTGATAACAAATTGTCATAATATTTACATACATAATTAGATATATCTTGGTAATTAGGCCTCAGGTGAAAATTCTAAAATTCTTATAAAGATTCATATAGTCATTATATTTATCAGTTTTATTATACATTGTAACAAGAGCGATGAATATTATCATTATTAGTAAAGACTGCTTCTACCGTTATTAAAGAGAGATACGTACTACTTTTCCAGATAAATCCCAAACCCGAGCCAAGAGGCGATACTCGCGGGAAAAGTCTGTCCCAGTTACATTTAAACAAAAGTGGTACGTGTAACCGAGAAGAAAAAGAAGGAGCAGGAGAGGAACCGAGGATATTCCCAGGGTTAATAAATGGATCTAAGCAACGTGCTTCCTCGGCTCTCGCGACGGCCATGACAAATGGCGATTATAGTCCATCTGCCACCGCGGTCAAGTTTGTTTCACGTATGTTGACCCCGGTTGACCCCTCGAGTATATCGCGCGTTCCACGAGAACATTCCCTCAACGCCGGCAACGAGCCATTTCGCGCGCGCGTACATAAAGGTTGTACAGTGTGTCCGTAAGAACGTAGGCACACATGCCTTGCCGGCCTGGCAGCCCCAGGTCGGCAAGTATGCGACATTGAGCCAAGGCCACCGTAGACTGCACCGACACAAACGCACGTTTATAAGCGCGGTACGCATCGAGCCACGCATCTTCCTTGGAGGAGAGGAGGGGAGAGGAGCACGCAACATTATCTCGCGTGCGTACGTGTAGGTTCGCATATGTGATTTTGCGGCCGCAAGATATATATGTATATATATATACATATACGTGTCTGCGAGTGAGTCTCCTATGTTTGTCCCGCAGGTGAATTCGCACCTAAGTAGGCGAGGGAGCCGTTCCAAGTGATTGCGTGTACGAATAAAAGTGCACGATGCCTTTTTAACGCCGTTTATTTATGCCCGATGAAGAGCGGGTCTGATTTTCAATGAAGTTACGAGATCTGGAATTGCATCCTAATATTCTAAGAAATATATATTGACAAATAGAGCGAGTGAGAATGTGTCGCGTAAATATACATTGACGTGCGCTATGCAAAATTTTTTCAATAATATAGTAATAATATAATAATATTATATGTATGTTAGATAAAAATTTGATTAACATCGATGTAGCGTTTAGTTTAGTTCTAGAGAGAGCCCATCATCGCGCTATGATGCAAATAATAATTTAAATGTTGATTGAGATTGACGCTCTAAACACAACAATGATAGTTTTATAATATAATCCTTATAATAAAATTAATAAATAGAATACTTATTGTTAGATGTAAAATTGTGCTGAATAACTTGCATGATTAGAACAAACGATCGTAAATCACATAGCAAAAATATTTAAATGTAAGTGTAAATTTTATATTAATTTTTAATTTAATTTAAAAAATGTAATAGTAACAGGATTAAATATTTATATACCAATATAGATAATTCACGTTTATCTTTAACATCTTCTAATAAAAAAAATTATTTATTTATCGATTCCTAATCTATTACGGATGTTATTTTGGATAAAGTTTAAATTAGAAAATACTCTCTCAATTGACGAATATTGATAACAAGGTTTTTTATTTATTTTAACATTTTTAACAGAAAAGATAGTTTTTGCCGACTTTTTCCGGAAAATACTAATTTTTACCGCTGGCGTGAATTTTATCCAAAAATTGTGTAATTTTGCCAATCCTATTTTATATAGTTTACACAAACAAAAAATTTGTAAATCATACACTCTTACACGCCACTTTGCATGTTACGTGCTCATCAAGTTCGAAAGATTCGATGAATCGCTCTCTCCCCGCGATCCGTGCATATTTGACTTTCCCT
>NW_021849866.1:711344-721037 GCF_003651465.1 Formica exsecta | reverse complement strand
CTACTGACCAATTTCTTCTCCTTTCCTGTTTACGGTGGTCCTTCTCGCTAAACGAATTCAGCCTTCGCGGAACGAGGAACGTTGCTCTTAAATTGGTCACCGTATAGTGATGTATAGGTTCGCCTGGATCGGTCATATCTGCCAGACTCATCTCCCCGTTCTTTTCTACTCGAATTTTAATGATCGCACGTTAATGCAAGCACTTAACCGATTTAAAAAAAATTTATTCCAGCTAAACTGGTTTCGGCAATTTAGGTTAAATTGATTTTCAGCGATTATTCAGCGACCTCAATGTTACGTTACGCGACAGTAACTCATTTCCAGCTATATTAACTTAACGATGCACTTCCCTACTCTATGCTCGATAATCTGTTATAAATCCATATATTTCCTTCTATTTTCCGAAATATACTCTGAAAAAGATGTACTAGATCCAAAGCAAAGCATGCTTTAATTTACAAATAAAAAAAAAAATTTCTTTTTTACTTTTATTATACTAAATTACTTGCTTTAAGAAAAACATTTTTTAGTTTTGGCTACTTGTTTCAAGAACACAGGTTTTCTTTACTTTAATAAATAATTTTTTATCATCAAATATAAATATTTTTTTATACTTCTTTTTATTCTCGCGGTTCGATAGGTCATCTACGGGAAAAGTGACGTGTGACGAGCGCAAAACATCCTCGCCTCTCCGCAGGTATCACTTCCAATCTCCCGTCGCGATTTACGTGATCGCAATCGTGATCGCGTGTAGGTGAGCGGCTTCAACCGGAGCGAAGCGGCTGTCCCGTTAGCGGACCTAGAAGGTCCGCGAAAGACCGAACGGGAGCCAATCGTATCGGCTCGTGCTCGAACATATCAGAACGGATCCTCATCCGACAAGAATCGTCTGATCGAGTCGATCGACAGTCAGTCAGTCAGCTGGGACGATCCTCTAGATCTTCCACGCTGCTGCGTTCGAGCGGGATCCTCTTCGCGCTCGCACGTCGATCTCTTCTCGTTCTCCTCCTCCGCCTTCTCTTCCTCCTCCTCCACCATTAACTCCCGTTCCTCCACTTTGTTTCTCTTTCTCTCTCTGTCTTTCTCGTCGCGGTTTTTTCCCCTTCCTCTTTTCCTCGCACGATCTATCTTTCTCAGCTTGCTCCTCGAACGTAGTATTTCCTGGTGATCCGTGATGCGTACCACGAGACTCTCGCGCTGATGCGCATGGTGGGTTCCTTATCATAGTAATTATTGTGTAATAATAATAATAATAATAATATTCGTGAGAAAGATAAGGAAGACGGAGACTTTTCTATGTGTTTGCGCGGTAGAAGGCGAAAGTTGCTGATTGTGTCGATGTAATTAATACTCTCCGTGCATTCTCTCCGTGATTGTTGGTATAGCCCCGGTGCCTCGACGGCACATTACTGTCTAATGTCAATTCGGGAAGTGACATTACTCTCGCGAGTTTCCTTATTGCCGAACAATATTATCCTTTTTCTGTTTACAATGCAAATGGATCACATTCTACGTTTTTGCAGGAAACATTGCCAGCCCCTTCAGAGTGAAAAGTTGATGAAGGATCAAGACATGGGCCGCACAGGATACACGTGCATCAGGCACGTTTTCTGCTCCCTCAACGTTTTAATCTGGGTACGCTTTGTTTACGTTATTTTCATAAAATAGATGTTATGCTGTCTTTTGATTTTAAAAAAATTTTATTTAAAAAAAAAAAAAAAAAAAAAAAAAATTAACAAAATGTATCTGATTAAAAAAAATTTATTTTTAGTATATAAAATCGTTAATTATCAAGAAATTGATTTGATTTCACAATCGCGCCGAAATATGCGAGCGCGATTAGGCGTTGTAAAGTGGCTAGTGTCTGAAATTTCATAATTCTACTGATAAAGCAATCGTCCTGGATCGTCCTGGTTCCCCGAATATAGAGAACGAAAGAGTTACGATGACGTATCGTGGAATCTACGGGCGCTCTCTCGGAATTCAGGGAGGAAAATAGAATAGCCCGAAGGGCCAGACATAGGGGCCCTATTATAGGCACCTATGCCGCCACTTAAGATCCTGAGCCACACGGATGGACCGGATGAAGGGAGAACTATTAAAGCACTAACCGCGGCTGCAACCGTTTTCGAGCACTTTTTGTGTCTAAGGCCGGACCGTTCCCTTAGATGCTTCGTTCCCTCGTTAGTTTGCGCGAGGCCTCGTTAGAATTCACAATAGACCACACGAGAGCACACCTCGACGTTTTGCAAAAGATCCTTTCAACTCTAAAACCTTATGGTATTTTACATATCAAAGAAACCGATGCAAAAATATACTCCTATTAAAATTAATATATTATACCGCTGTTATCTAATATTTTGTACTATTTATATAAATAAAAATATTCCTTTTTTAAGAATAAACTTTGATTTTGATCATTGATTTAATTATAATAGATATAATTCTAATTAATTGTTAACTAGAATTGTTTTATTATCATAGTTATTTTTATAATTTTAAAGTCATCTTGTGAAAAGTGGCTATTTAGATATTTCAAATAGAGAAAATGCGACACGCTTTCTATCATCATGTTCGAAAAAAATCGAAAAACTAGCTGATTAGCTGTGATTGTTTAGCTGATGACAACCGACAATTTTTCGAATCTGCCTGACCCGTAGGCAACTTCCAAGAGTCGTTAATTCGATTTAAGTTAGCGCCCCAAAATGCAATCATCAATCACGATTAACTCTTCGGTCATTTTAATCGTTCTTGAAAAATCGTAAATGCCGAATTTCACGAACTGTGCGGGTCGTTTGGCAGCGGCCGGAAATGGTCTCAAATTTTTTTTACGTCCCTCAGCGGCGGCACATCTGAATACGTTCCGATACGCTCAAAGAGAAGCCGTGTATCATCTTAGTAAAAAAAATAAAAAATAAAAAAAAACCTGTCGAGAACCCCTACAATAAAGCTCGCCACGATAATTTAGGGAATTAACGAGGTATCCCAATAAATCCGATGATTGACGATTCCATTTAATTCCTTGGCAAGAAAGGCAAAGAAGGTTGAGAACGGCAGGATTAATCCTTTCCATGAGGGTTTGTTCAACCATCGATCGCTAATAATCCGGCGAAAAAATCGCGATTAAAGTAACCGAGTCGAAAAACAACAATATATAATAAAAAAAGATCGATAAGAGATAAAGTTGAGAAAGTATACTTGTGAGATCCAGATTTTCTTTCACTTCTCTTTCGCGCAAGAGTTTAAAAGAATCTTGATAAACATAATGTCATTTTTTTTTCATTCATATAAAATATTTATAAAAAATAACACTTTTTTGAATAAAAGATATGATATTTAATAGCAATCGATTTTTTTTAAATGAAAGATCTGGTATCTGATGACAACAGATATTTTTAAATCTATTCGTTTAAAAATTAAAAAAAAAATCAATTTTAACAAGTTGAAAAAATTGCATATATGTTAGATAAAAAATATTCTCTTTTTTTTTTAAGTTCTGAAACAAATGGATTGAGTAATCAGTGTTGTCGTTAAACCACTCAATTTTTTTTTATTGTACATTTTTTTTCAATCATACGTTTCCTATTTACTACGCGCAGCAAATGTAAAACTGACACATAATCAATCAAACATTTTTCCTTTTCTGTGATATTTGTTTAATTTGAATTCTACAAATTCTATGAAAATTCTCGAAAAATGAGCGCCCTTTGTTTCAACAGTTACCGTTTCCGAAAAAAATTCCTCGGGATTGTGTTGCGACTTTCTCGTCTCGCGGAGAAAGCGCGATCAACCGCGGGGATAGACTTCCTCGACACGGCGCGCATTCCGCGAAATCGACGACCGAGATGCGGCGGCGGCATCGGAGGTCGAGAGCCACGTTCTCGTGCATCCCGTAATCAGAGACACGCGCTCAAACCAGAGAGGAGAGGGTCTCCTGCCTTTAACCCAGGCAGGTTAAGTATAGTTTTGTGCCTCTCGCTCGCATCGAGAGGATCGGAGAACGACGATGTTCATCGGCGGCCTTTCTCGGAAGTGGCGCGACCTTGGGACCGGATACGTCCGGAAAAACGGCTCCGCAAAACGGCTTCGCGTCCGATATTACGCGTCCGCACGCACGCACGTAGCCGCGACCTTGACTTCCGCGAGACGAGGCGAAGCTGCGTTTCTTCGTTGCGGGGATGCGCTAGCCTCTCTCTCCCTCTCTCCCCCTTGCTTTCTAATGAGCGTAAAATTGCGTTTGCATGGCCTTTGCGAGATCGAAGAGTCCTGGAATTTTCGGACACGGAAATTTTCTCACGTGAAATATATCCCGATCGAATCGCGCAACAGTATAATGAGACGAAAAATCACGGCGAATTCCGACGCTGGCAACTGTCGGAAACGACCTTTAAAGTAGAAATCAGTATCCGCGAAAATTTATTCCTGCCACGACGGAAGAGCATTTATCTGATAAGGCTATAACGTTGACTGTCAGTGTCATTGATTGGAAATACGATACGTCTCGCGGTCGTTACATCTATCAGTCTCGGAAATAATCGCGAATTATAAATATTTATTGTGTGTGTGATATATATTTTAAATAAATTATGTTTTCCAAATATTAAAATTATCTTTGATATAAAATATGGACAGATGTAATTAAAATTGACAAAAGCTTCTAATCAAATACATTATATGTTAAATAAACTATGTTATAATAAAAATAGAACTCCGCCATGCAGTAACTTAATGCCATCTATGAAAATCGGGCACGAACTTATGCAATCATCCAATAAATACAATTAATAATAATTGCATAATATATTATAATTACATAAAAATAGATCAATAATTATCCACGTAAAAGGGCGTTAATAAATAATTACAAAAACTCCTACAAATAATTTTAGCTGACTCAATGACCGAATGAAGGCGAATACGAGCGTGCAGCGCGCGTGAGTCGTATAAAAAGTAGGTGAAGGGTCGTTCTCAAGGAGTAGCGAACAATTAAGCAACGCGTTTAACGAGGGTCAGGTGTGCCGGGACAATTATTATTACAGTGGCTTGACGCTCGACTGAACAGAACATCGAACATGTGTATGTATGTACCTATATCATTAGTCTATTACGTATCATTGTACGCGCGCTAATACTTCCTGCCCACTTGATTGGGCCCGATCAGGTCACAGGTTGTGGCAGGTACTGTGAATAGAACGCGTATGGGCGACTTTCAATCTGACAATGAGTCAGTTTGAAAAAGTAGGAGTCAATGTGTTGTATTGTTTAAAATTCCACGCTATTTAATATAATTTTTTACACGATAAATGAGATATTGTGTTTTATATTGCTTACATGCAATGTATTGTAATATAGAATAAAATAAATATGTATTTAAGTTAAAATTAAGCAGCAAGGACTAAAATAAAAATCTCTCAGTTTTAAAATATCTTTGAAAAAATATAGCAAAAATATAATGTCATTTAAAAAATTATTTTATGACAGATAAAATGATTTTAATACATCTGCGTTAATGATTTAATCTTGGCATTTATATAGGTGAATATAGATAGCCATATCTTTTGTTTATAAATTAATAAATAGCCTTCTTTTTTATAAAGTTTTCTTTAAATGTGAGTATAAGTTTATCAACTTTATAACAATCTTTCTGATTTAATTTAAGCAATTACCGAGCATCCCGTATAAAAGCCATCCGTATAATTGCATCATTGAGATGTATGCAGACACGCATGAGAGATACGCGCTTTATCACGCACCGTTTACATCTGTTTCCGCACGCGGAATTACGCAATCGTTACGCGTCCGTGCAGACATGCAGCTCGATGCGCACGCAACCAGTTATTAATATCCGCCGTATCGCGAGCACGGTATCGTGATACCGTATAGCCTCCCCTGTATTTTAAGAGGGTTAATACAACTGTATCGTTTATCAACGACAACCGCAAATACGTCGAATGAAATACGGTCCAAGTAATAGCCGTCGTAAAAAACCCGGAATGCCTCGTGGATCCGATCGATAACGCCCACACACACGTGCGTGCGCGCGCGCGTCCGGGGCCCCGCAATTTCCATTCCCGGGGGAGACCAGGGACCGATAATTCGCGTAAAAAGTCTCGGCGCATAATTAAATCTATCTCATGGTAGGTAAGATAACTCTCGCTTTCGCGCTCGTCCCAATTATTTTCCGGCCGTACAACCAAATTTTGCCTTAGTTGAAATTGATTAAGAATAAATGCTAAGAATTAACTAATTAAAAATAAACAATCCCCAGATAATTTAATTTTATTATTATGTAAGTTTGGCACTAAAGCATCAAGTATCCATGAAATTCCACGCAATTTTAAAATTGATAAACATTTAATAGAAATATTAATAATTTTAGAAATAATAACTATAAGACCTAACATTAAAATGTTATAAAAAACATTAGATTTTATTGTCATTTTTCTCTTCTATTATATTTATAAAAATTATAATAAAAATAATTTTATATAATCTTTTATAAATACATCACAAAGAATCTATGTAAAAACTATGTTTGATAAAGATATACGCGCAAGAAATAAGTTAAATAAAATTAAATAAATATATGTATACATTTTTTTGCATCAAGTTCCTCAATTATCAAACTGCCGAAGGCAATTGAAAATTTAATGCTCTTAACTCGGTAACCCCAAAACGATTTTTACGAAATGACGTATCCGGATTCAAAGCAAATTGACATCAAGAGTCACGTGTAATAACAGCGCAGCAAGGACACCGACGTCATCCTATATTACGACACTTCCTTCGCACTGATGTACAGAAACACCTTGGTCGATATCGCGAGAGTACAATGGACAAAAAAAAATTACATAAGATCTCGACGGGACATGTAAAACGAACCATTGTCTTTTCTCTTTGCTGACCTTTTGTAGACGGGAAAAATTACACGTAACTATTGCATTCAAGGATATGTCATCGGAAGAATCGCAATGTCATGTCACTCTGTTGGATTATAATTTCGCGGTCGTCCTAATTAAAATGCTTACAAATGGGAGTATAATTAGTTGATTTCAAACTAATTGCTCATAAATAGAAAAAAAAAGATAGAACTATGAAATATAGAAAAATATATAATACAAAATTGAAAAGAAGAGAATCATTTTAACTTCCTTCAAAACAAAATATACAAATTTATAGTTGTAAATCTATCAATTTAAAAAAAAAAATCTAATTATAAGATATATAAGTCAAAAACATAATAGAGCGGATATTCGATATTCCTATCTAAAAAAAAAAAAAATTATTTATCTGAAATAATTATTGGATATACATGCAATGGCCATTAAAAAATTGCAATATATTAATCTTAAACAACGAAGTCACTTTTGGTTAATTTTTCGTAGTATCACTTTTGCTCACGTCGCAACGGAGGCATCCGGCATTTCTGGTTGTTATTTCGTGTCGATGTTGACGCGATTTATTCGATGGGAATATAAAGTGCCTTATTTTCAGAGTCTGGCCTTGATGGAGCGATTGTATTAACGAAATTCAGACGATCACCTCGAAGGACCATCGAGAACTGCTCAAACGACAGACGGATAAAAATGAGAGAGACTGCCTTGGTTGTAAATTTTACTTCTCACGTACTATTACATTTGCAATATTTTGTGCGTGAAGATATTAATCGAATATTATTTTTCATCTCTTATTTTTTCCTATAAACAGTTTAAAATGGTTTCAATAGTTATAAAATTAATTATTCTTTAATTAATATTAGACATTTCAATTAGTTAAATATACGATCTATCCCAAGTCGAAATTTTCTTCTACTTTTGACCTCAATGTTCAATCTAACATCTATTTTGATACTTCAAGCAATCAGATCTTTATTTTGAAATTATTCAAGTTTTTCCGCAAACTCTTCTTTTAAACCTTTAAGTGGGAAACTATTCGTTTATTACCTATTTAAAATACAAAGTATATAAGAGCTCAATAAAATACTAATAATTCCTATATAAATGAAAATTCTTTGCCTTATTTTTACGCGATAAATTGCAATGTCACAAAGAGTAAACATATCCCATAAAGTGACATTGTGCATCAAGTTTCGGCCGGCTTTGCATCATTGAAACGATACCGTTTTAATTCACTGTGCCGGAAGTAACGATGTCAGCGAGGCACAGTTAAGCATTGAGGACGATTCAGGACACAAGCAAAGAGCAGAATGAAACTCGGTCTGAATTCACGCTTGGTGAAACTACTAAAAACAGCCAGATCTACTGTTCGTGGGAAAGCAAAACATCTCGCGCGTTCGTTAAATTCGTAATGAGCTGCACGCTACATTAATCTGACCTAATCGCGAAGCGAAAACCGCTGTAATAAAGATAATCGCACGGGGCGATATGTTTCTTACGGACAATTTAGAAAATTTGTCAAATTAGAAACTGGAATATACAATATATTCATTTACAAATGTGTGTTAAACATTCTAAACATTTATAAAAATTACACATATGTAATTGAGAGAGATTATATATATATGTATACACACACTAACGTTATTAAATATTTATTACACCACATATTGTTTTCCTTACGAATTATTGCATGAAATTTCAAACACTGCATGTTATAATTGCAACGTGTATAATTATATTTTATTTTATAAATTTTTGCATTGCTTATCTAACAACAGATTTTGAGAAGTAATAATCAGTTCTTATATTATTGTTAAACTAGAGGATTATAAGCAATTTTCGTATTTACGCTTCTAAATTCTGATTGAGATTTTCTCCAGATAAGTTCAAAATAACAAAAAGGCTCCAAAGATAATAAATAACAATTAAAAAGAGAATAAAGAGCAATTAACGGATGTCCGCAAAAATAGTCAAATTTAAATAACAAAAACCACGCGATAAAATTTAATAAATTAAAGAATAAAAAAACATTACGTACAAATTAACGAATCTTGAGTTATACAAAAATAAAAATTAAATTATAAAATAGAAAGCGTAAACGTTTCAGTCCCGAACTGAACTCTTTTCCAGCGTTGAAAAATAAATTAGATTACATAGCTAAGGGTCAGTGAATATAGAATCGGCAACGACAATTTATTAAATTTTGTCACGTGGTTTTTGTTATTTAAATTTGACTATTTTTACGAACATTCGTTAATTGCTCCTTATGACCATTCTAATTGTTCTTTCTCCAGATAATCACGATCTCGACCAACAATGTGGAATGATGGAACAGCTCTCACATTACTCGTACGTGTCGTCCGCAATGAACTTCGCACGCCCACGTGCATTTAGGACATGTATATATTATGCGTTGCGTTCCTCTCGTGCGCGCACGTTACTAATTTTTTCATAAGATAAAGAAACCCGTATATATAAATCCGTTAAATCCCGCTACGCGCGGACGAACCGAAACGGAAGCGAGATGGAATCGCAGACAAAGTCTCCGCACGCGTCGCTCCGGCTTCGGGCTGGAGAGCTCGACATACATAAATGCATGAGAAATACGAGCGTGTCGTAGATTACGTTTCACCACGTTGCTGATTTTAATAAATCCGCTCCCACATGCCTTATTTATCCACAGGCGCGCCTTCAGACTTCTACTCTTTTTCACTTAAACTTAAAGATTAAACAGTAAAATTTTTCCCCGAAATTCTGACTTTACTATTTATATAAATTAAATATTATATAATTC